>NW_007732964.1:32824-53365 GCF_000696425.1 Galeopterus variegatus | reverse complement strand
GGAAAAAAGACAAAAAAAAAAAAAAAAAAAAAACTTCAGACCCAGTAAAAACTCTCCGGTCAACTGTTCAACCAGAGAGCAGGCCAGATTTTGTTGGGTCTGAGCTTTCACAAGGTGGTCGTGGTGGTGGTGATGATAACTCTCGTTAAGTAAAAGAATTCACAAGTATGAGCACGGTTACCAGGGTTCCTCTCAAGGCCTAGCGAGGATCCTGTACAAAGGCCATTAGCTTGCTAGAAAACCTGTCCCTGAATGATAGAGCTAAAGCAACTTCAACCTGAGGGCAGAGGCAGATTCTCAGTTATAGCTGTAGTTTGGAACAGACCAGGACACAGCGGCTGTCAGTGTTAATGGACCTAAGACTCACTCGGGGCATGTTTTAAAATGCAGGTTGTGCTTTACCCTCAGAAATTCTGTTTTAGTGGGTCTGGGGCAGGTACTTCAAGCCTGCATTTTTAATGAGTCCTCCAGAGGATTCTGATACTTGACAACTGGTGACTAAACACTTAAGAAACATGGATCCAGTCCAACACTCGAGAGGGAGCGATGCAGGAGAATAGGAATGCCTCGCCACAGTCATAGAGCTCATCAGCATTTGAGCCTGAGCCAGGATCTGGGTCCTGTCCCCAGGCCCCATTCTTTTACCTTGCCACACTATTTCTGCTCAGACTTCACTTCCTGTAGAAGGTGTGTTAGTAACATGGGGGTAGGGCCGTGGCTGGTGTGAAGCAGGGTGAGAAGGTCAGGCGAGGGAGGGAGGTTTGTGTGGGGACACATAACTGGGCTTTCTCTAGCAGCTTCCACTACAACTGCTGCATGGAACCCCTGAAAGATGAGACCCCTGGCCCCAGAGGGGGGCCTAGGTCGCTGCAGAGGGGACCTTTAATTGCTGGCAGGTGCTTTAAGAGTGGGGCTGGAGCCTCTCCTGGAGTGGAATGTCCATGGAATGGCAGCTCAAAAGCCTTCGGGAGCTCCCCAGGTCAAAGGTCACCATCAATGGATCCAAATGTCAAGGCAAGACTCTCATGACTGGGGAAACACTGACTTGTCTTAATATCAACTCTGTTTGTTTGTTTGTTTTGGCTGGAGGTCTATTTCTACACCTGAAAAAGGCTCATCTGCTGATTAATTCACCTACTCGTCGTCCCAGGAGCCTCTTCTGAAGACCAGTTAGTGCTAGTGAGCAGAAGGCCAGAGATAGGAGGGGAGGACCGGAAGTTGTCTCCTCGCTGCCCTGAGGGACAGAGGGGACAATGGAGAAGATGAGGGCCAGCCCCCTCCTGTGTCTGGGGGAGCCCCGCAGCTCACTGCACCCAGCTTCCCCCTCCTTCCAGGCTCCTCCATCAACCCCACCAGGCCTGGGCCCTGTGGGGCCTGCCAACAGCCTCCAATGTGGAGAAAGCCAGCCCCCTCCCCAGATTAGAGGGAGGAGGAAACTGCTCAAAGTTTCAAGAGGGCTGGGGAGCCTAACAGGCTTAAGGTGTCAGGCCAGCTGCTCTTGCCGGGGGCCTCTTCACGGCACAGCCCCAGGGTGCCATCCGCAGTATTCCAGAGCTGTGTGACACAAGGTGGCCTGTTCTTGAGAGCATGGTTGCTCACTCTCCTGCTCAGGGAGAGAAAGGACAGGACAGACATGGGGGACAGACAATGGAGGAGCAGGTCTTCCCTGAGTGCTCCTGTGGGTCAGGCTCTAGGCTGGGACCTTCAGGTGGGTGAGCGGAGAGAGGCTGGGTTGGCAGAGGGAAGCTGCCAGAGGAGGGCCAAGCCCCTTGAAAGCTGCTATTGTTTGAGGTCTCTGCTCAGAGAAGCCCTGAGTAAAAAGAGCTTGTTAGAGAGGCCCAGGCTGGAGACAAGCTGCTCTCAGAGAGCCAGTGAACCGTGCAAAATGACTTAAACTAACATCTCTGACTGCACTGGGCTGGGACCCAGGAGTCAGGGCCGTGCGCTCATCAGAAATTCATAGAAGGTGCCCTGCGGCTCGGCTTTCTCTGGCCGCCTTGTTCATTGAGCGGTTTTTTCTTTCCAGTCCCGCGGCTCTGAAAGAGAGACAGGGGCTGCCTGATGGGGAAGATCAAGTGGCCTTTGAAAACCTCTCTCAGAGTTTATTAAACCCTGGGGCCAGGGCAGGCCAACCTGGAGGCCCAGCCAAGCCTGGCTCCGCCCCCCCTGGGCTCCCCAGAGGGGACCTGGCCTGTTCTCATGTCCCAAACTTGGCAGGCCTATGCACAGGGATGAGGAGGCGGGGGAGTGGGGTCCTGAGGACCCAGAGCGGATATGCTCATCTTCTTCAGAAGATGGAGGGGGCCTGGGCAGGGATGGAGACTTGCCACCCTGCAAATGACAGGGGCCTCCTCTCCCCAGGCCCCACAGGACACTCTGCTTCCTGCTGGAACTCGTCTCTCCATAAGCTCTCCAAAGTGTTTGTGTGCAAGGTACACAGAGAGGAGAGTGGGAGGAGGGAAGACTGGAGGGTCTCTAGGCTGGATCCCAGCTCGTGACCAAGTAAGGGCAGGAAGAGGCTGCTCGGAGGAGGCCTGGCGTTTCCAGGATGTGCAGCCTCAGAGCTAGGGAGGTAGAAGATCATGCCTACCAGTGTTCAGTGTGCTCCCCCTGCCTCCAACACGCACCCCAGAGGAACTAGTCTGTGCTGAGACAGTGCCCCAAAATGGCCCTTCCATGACAGTGTTTTGTAGGCTGCAAGGCTCTGCATCAAGGCAGTTACGAGGCATCCAGTCTTCCACAAGCACATGCTGAGAGTCTTCTATGTGCCGGACACCATTCTAGACACTGGATGTCCAGTGGTGAGCAAAGCAGTGGGGACATATTGTTACTGGGAGGACATGGGGACCCAAAGGAGTCTCAGTAATCATCATGAGTGAGTTCTAAACCTGCTGAACCACTTAGTAGCCAGATGCCCCAGGGTGGACATCTGGATGGAAGGAACAGAGCCATGGAGGGGGCCTGTGCTCCTCGCTTAGCTAGAGCCGCTCCCTTTCCAGTCCCTATCCCAGGGATATGAGTCAGATTTCTTTTGAAAAGATATTCTGCTTGTTTAAAAAGTTGAAAACCATCAACCTAATTCACCCCCCACCCCTTAAACACACACACACACACACACACACACACACACACACACACACACACACACACACATACACACTAATCTTTTATGTCATGTACTGTGCCCACCTCCCAGAATGTTCCAAGGCTTTCTGCCCCCGACACCCTTCTCTGGATGCCTCCACAAGAAGGAGACTTCTCTTTCCCAAGCAGCTTTGGGTTTGGAATCCAGTTCTGTCTCTGCCTCTTTTTATACTTCCCCTTTAAACAAGTTCAAAGTCCTTTAAAGTGTTTCCTAAGTCTTTTTTTCCCAGCAACTGTAGAGAATAAACAGATGGGGGCAGTCTGAAGATATAAAGCTAGAGTTCAAAGTCATATATGGTAACAATCCCTGAACCTTGAATAGATTGCAAGGTGTGAGAAATGGCCACATTCCCCCTGGGTTGCAGGCCTCTTTCTCCAGGGCCCAGGCAGCTAACAAGCAAATGTGAAGATCTTATCTTCCAAGTGAAGGACAGGCCTAGCCCCCTGTTGGAAATATGGCCAGCACCCTGTCCTATAGACCCAGGAGCCAGGAAGGATATTGGGTGGGTAGTGACAGAGGCAATTCTTTTAGCTTGGCATTCTTGGAGCTAGACAACCAACCAAGTCTGGGCTAGCAAAGGGGTTTCAGCTCATCTACCAGGTCTTCCCCATTGTGGGGAGCTGCCTGATGCTCTGTTTAGAAAAGTCCTGAGACTGTATTGTTTTTGTTATTCCAGGACTTGTTATTGACTCATGGTGCCTGCCATGGGTGTGAGCTGGAGGAATGGTGGGCTCTGCACTGTGTTTCCCATTCCTGAATCAAATGAAAAGAGTGGAGAGCTATGAATACTCACGATGATCATATACGTGTGTGTGTGTGTGTGTGTGTGTGTGTGTGTGTGTGTGTGTGTGTGTGTGTATTTTTTTTTAAACAAAAACCGATCTGACAACGGGCCAGACTATTTGAATTTGGAAACTGTGCCCAAAAGTTGTTACATATTCACTGCAGGTTCCTCAAAGTGGCTGAGGACTCCCATGAGAAATTAAACCTTAGTGGTTTTCTGACTATCTTTTTATAGGCCTGCAATGGTAAGCCTTTCTTTCAAGGAAATCTCACCAAATGCACAAACAAATACAGCACATAAAACCGAGCTGCTCTGGTTGAAATGGGGCCTAGGTATAAGGGCCCTGCCTACAGTGGGCTTCTCTGTCCCGCACAATCCTGGGCTGACTTCTGAGGAGCTCCTAGTGCTCCTTGGAACCCATTTGAAGGCTGCTAGTCTATTCTACCTTTTTGTTTTCGGGGGGCTATTTTTAAGTACTTCAGTAGAGATGAAGGAATTGAGACCCAGGAAAACATGGCTGAGTTCATTGCACAAATGTCTCAGCAGCTGCGGTGCCGTCACACCCCCACACCCTCCCATTACCCTGGCTGGCATCCTCGAGCCCTTTCTAGTTCCCTTACAGAGAGTGAAGGACCCCTGCTTTTGTTGTTTTGTTTTGTTTTTTAGCTATCCTCACAGCAGCTGCCCAGATCTTGCTGTGCCCACCCTCATAATATTGCCACATCCCCCTCCCTCTTCGTGCCCACTGCTTCATGGGGTCCCCAAGTCTTGGTTATCAGCCTGGGCTGCTTCTTGGTGTCATTGTAGCCCCTTCTTCCCCATGACATGGCCACTCCCCTTTCTCTGTAGGTCCAGAGTAAACCTCTGGTTCTCTGCGTGTGAGGTGGGGAGGGGGCCACAGCAGCCCAAGGGGCCCTGCTACAGTTCCGGGACGGTTTCTGGCCTTGTGCCCCAAGCCCACCCGTCCTTGCCCACCTCCTCGTCCTCCGCAATTTCCTGCCCTTCACACACACTCACTGTCTGGATGCAGCACCCGTGGGTTCTCTCGCCCTCCCTGTGCCTGTGTCCACTCTACTCCCTGAAGCGCCCTTCTGTCCAAACCTTCTCCTCCATCTCACCTGGGAGCTTTCCGCACACCAGTTTCTTCCCAGGAGTCACCTTGATCTGAAGGAGAATGAATTTACTTTTCCCTGTTTCTCAACCCATTCATCCTTACTTAGCACAAAACCCACCAGCACAGCGTTCTGGGAACCCTGCCAGGCTTCGTTTATTTTGCACTTGGGTGCTGAGCTCTGGTGTCTTCCTGATTTATATTGTGGTCTATATGTCTGTCCTCTGCATCCATCCGCATAAGCACTGCAGTTTGAGACTGCAGCCCCGTAGGCAGGCATTTGATAAGAGAGCACAATGAGAAGAATAGATGGGCTGTGTTCTGCAGAGGGCGAGAGGGCCATGTGTGCACGGGCCAGGCTGCGGCAGATGGGATGAAGGAGATGACTTGTATTTCAGGCTCTTCCTCCTTGATGGGAACAGAACCTCCCAGCTCCCATCCAAGACTCCACATCCTGGGTTGGGGTCAGGGATGCCGGCTTTCCTACAGCCCTCTCCTCACCTCCCCACCGCCTACCTCCCCAAAGCCAGCATGGGGCTGGCTGCGGTTCAGTGCCTGTCAACCAATTCAGTGGGAAGGAAACATTAAACACTCCAAACACTGCTTATTGGAGCTGGGTAAACTCAGCACACCACAGTTTACTTTGCTGTCAGAAATCCCTTAGCTTACCACAGAGCAGAACCCCCAGAGGACCAGGACTTCCCCATCCCCCCCATTCCCTATCCACCAGGAGAGACCCTGCCTCTCTCTGCTCCCAGCCTAGACCCTTCAGTAGCCCCCTCCTGCACCTCTGCCCCACCTTACCACCACCTCTTGTTCCTGCACATGTCTCCCCTGCTCTCGTACTCCCCCTGTCTCTTTCCATCCAACTCCTTCCTAAATCCTCCTCCGGACTTGGTGGCTTCCAGCAGTGAAGGCTGGAGGAGCTCACCTCTCACAGCATGGAGAGGGGAGCAAGCACACATGAGGGCCGGGCATTTTTTAAGGGGCAGAGAAAGATCAGGAGTCACCCTGTCACTTCCCCCGTTCCCTCCAAGCAGCTCCAGGCACTGCCACTGATTCAGGAGGGACCATGAGTTCAGGCAGAGGTAGAACTAGAGCCGGGGACTGCAGGACACGAGGCATTTGGATGAGAGTAAGAGAAGACAGCTCTGCTCGCTCTATCTCCCGGGTAGGTGTTTGAGGAGCTATAACTTAGGAATGAGGGTGTCACAGATTCTGGACTTAGCTTTGCATGAACTCAAATGTTCCTCAACATGACAGCTTCTACCTCCCTGAGGGCCTCCCCTGACCCCCACCTCTCCTAAGAAATTTGCAGCCTGGGCCAAGGTTTTCTCTTTGGCTCCACTTGGAAGTGCAAACCTTGTGGGTTTGAGATGAAACATATGCTGTTCTGGAATGTGGCTATTAGCCAAGGAAATGCTCAGAGGCCCTGCAGAATTTGCAGCCATCTGCCTGGAGTTGAGCTGGGGGTGTGCGACAGATCAGTCGGGGCCAGGAAGGAGCAATGGGGACCGAGGGCACCTTCCTTCTCTCCACCCCACTTAGGACCAGTGCCTTTTTCAACACTCGAGTGGATCTCAATATGCTGTATTTCCTCCCCTGGGGAGACCTGAAGCCAGACTCAACCTCAGATGCCACGGGCCTGAGTGGCTGGCTCCAAAGGGAACAGGTGCCGATTAGTATGGCATTTAGCATATTCTTTGAATGTTATTCATTTCTTGCCAAAAGACACAAACCATTTCCCCTGCCCCTGCCATCCTCCCCTGGAAACCCACATTTTCTGCTCTCCCTCTCCAGCTCCATTCGATTGTTGTCCTTGCCTTTTGGAGGCTTTTGCTGACCTGTCTCCTGCAGCTGCTCCTATCATCACAGGCCCTGATGGCCGATCTGGAATCCCCCCCAGCTGGATGGGTCCTCGGCGCCCAGCTTGCCCTCTCTGGTGTGGCAGGGAACAAGTGCTCAGACCCTGTCCTCAGCCTATAAGAAACTCAGAAATAAATTTGCTTCTTGAAATCAGGAGTCCTGCCCCCACCCTGTAGGAAGGCCCTGCCTGGCCTTTCTTGGATGGCTGCAGGGCTAGGCTGTAAAGCCTCTGATGGGGGCTAATCACCTGGGCTGGGTGGGTTGTCATGGCAGAGAGGCAGCTGGCAAAGACCCCACCAAAATCAAGATCAAAGGGTTCTGTTCTTATGCATTTTGGGGAAATTACTGAGCAGTGCTGGGGAGGCAAGGACATAGGCTTGGGGAAATCTTTGGGGCTGGAAAGGACCTTAGAGATTATTTAATTCAACCCTGATTATTTTTATGATTATTTTTAACTTCTGGAGAATCTAAGACCTAGAGGAGGAACAATTTCCCGAGGTCATTCTGTGGGTTAGTGGCAGAGCTGAACCAGAAGCCAGGACTCCTGATTCCCAGTCCAGAGCTGTTTTCACAGGACACTGTCTCCATAAGTACTCTTTCAAGACGTGTCACCACATCCCCAGAGTGCTATAGAGGTGGCAGCTGCCTCAGTGGAGTTGCAGCCCCAGGCCCTGCTGAGATGGATGATTAACTCAGGGTGACTGTTTCCTGTCCTTGGATGAACCCCCAAAGCACATGGCGGTAGACACATCTCGGGTGGGATTCCACCTTGGGCTGCTTCTCAGAGATTTTGTTTCCGCACTTTCAGCCCCTGCTGCCTTACACGTGTTTCGTAGCACGTGTTCCACTGCTCAGCCACAGCTGACGTGGCCTGGAATAGACACCCAAGGGCAGTCCATGTATTGGCTACAAACAGCCATTCAGTTTTTCTTAAGAGTTTTAAATTAAAAAGCACAGATGACTCTGTACCCATTTCGTTGTAGGGAGATAAATGAAAATTTTATGATCAATAAGGACTTGCATTAGGGCCATATTCTGAAACCACAGGCAAACCCAAATTATGCACAGAGAAAAGCTGAGCCAAGAGACTCTGTAGCCCAACAGGAGAGAGAGCTATGGGGCTTGGGACTTCATTTATTTGAAATCTCTTTATCCTTACGTAGCTGTCTCTATCCACTTCTCATATGTGCTAGTGTGACTGGGGTTCTGCCCCTTGTGACCAAAAGCACTTTGATCAGAAGTGGTGAGGTAGGGAGCATTTTACCATAAAATTCCCCAAAGAAGCCCAACACAGAAAAGTTGGACAATAGCTGCTAATGGGCAAGGCACCGACTAGTGCTGTCCAACGTGGTGTTACTAGGGGAGGAGAGCTCAGTCACTGGCCACTGCCACCTACCTCTCTCTTCCTTTAAGGAACAAATGTTGTGGGGTAATTCTAAGAATTCTGAGATGCCCTCTGTATTCACCTCCTTGAGAATGTTGGAATGAATGGAACTATTACCTGGTGGGGAAATATCCAGTGTGCCCTCTGCTGTTAATCCACACTCTCCTCCTCTCCCCTAGAAATACGTGTGTGTGTGTGTGTGTGTGTGTGTGTGTGTGTGTGTGTGTGTGTGTGTGTGTGTGTGTGTGTGTGTGTGTGTGTGTGTGTGTGTGTGTGTGTGTGTTGGGGGAGTGGGGGGCTGGAGGGCAGTGGAGATGATGAAGAGATGGTCAGCTGATTGCCGGGATGTGAGTTTCGGGTACCAAAGACACAGTCACCTCCATCTAAGTTGGATCCCAGGGTTTTGGAAGGAGGCAACAGCCCCATGTGTATGCTGGCTCCAAGCAGACAGAAACCAGCCCCACCTCAGGACTCCCAGGCACCCTCCCATCTGGAAGACAGAACTCTATCTTGCAGCAAAGCTACATCTGTCCACCAGATGAGCGGTACCTGTAAAAACTTCCCACATCAAGCCTTGTGGGGCTAATGCCTCTTCCAGAGTCTGCTGACAACAGGAAAATGATCCCAGAGCTGCACTTCCCAAAAGGACTCAGAGATTCTTGCCCTGGAGCAGGGAGTGGGGAGTCTGATGTTGTCCAAAGGCATCCCAGAAAGGATGGGTTGCCATGGGAGTGGGTCAGGACAATCAAGGTGAGGGATCAGGGAGTAAGGCAGATTCTCAGAGGTCAATGAATATTTGCTAACTGCTTAATATTAGTAATCGTCACAAAAATCCCTATCATGGAGCACCTTATCCTGCTGGCCCTCTTGCTGACGTCATTTCGTTTAATTCTCCCAGCTCTGCAGAATTTGTATTTCTTTCCTCATTTTAAGGAGGAAGAAACTGCAGCTCCCAGAGGACAGGTTTTCAAACATCACGGGGCAGCCACCTAACCTGCCGGCTCACGTCTGAGTGAAACGGAGCAACCTCCCAGGTTGGACAGGGGGGAACATTTATAAAATGGGGCCCAGAGAGCACAGGCAAGCTCCAAACCTCGGTCCTGGCCCTCTGGGAACTGACTAAAGAGAAAAGAAGGGCTAAGAGCAGAGAGTTCCTGAAAGCAACATGAGTGTCTTTTTAAATAAACAAGGCAAAGCTTGACTCTCAAAAAACGTATGCGGAGCCTTTGAGAGCAGCCCCTGGAAAGCCATGTTCCATCAGAGCCGCTGTTGCTCCGAACGTTTTCAGAGCTCCTCTCTGGCAGCAGCCTTCAGGGCTTGCAGCACACTCCTTTGAAAAGTCTTCAGTTGTGGCAAATCTTCCTCTTCATCCTCTAGGGCAGATTTGATTTGGGGGCAAGTGCCAGGAGTCGTTTCGGACTTGGGTGAGTAATCAAACTGGGTTGTCTTATTTGAGGTCCAAATGAGGTGTGACCCCAATACAGAAAAGTGCCTTGTGTGGAGCCCTTGGTTTTCGGCTGAGATGAGCCCAGAAGTTCCAGGGTGACCCAGATGCCTGCGCCCTTGCAGGGGGCTGTGGTAGGGAGGCCTTGAACAAGATCTGAGGGTTCTTCATAGTCTCCCTGAGAGACACGATCAAACCCAATCAGAGCATAAGTGAAAACACACACAGTCCCATAAAGTGGCCTGGGAAAGATGCCACGTTAATAAAAGGGAAAAATGCAGAGGGGTGTGTGAGGAGGGAGCCGTTAAGAAAACGCAAGCGCCTATAAACTCTGCTCTGCAGCCCCTATTCCCACCCCCAGTCGTGGCTCCAACTTGTTTTTCATTAGGACTCAAGAGAAAGCGTAAAGGAATCAGCCTGCTCGTAGAGGCAGCAGAGGATGGAGGCAGACCCCTGGCTCATGTTCCACCTTTGCTGACCCTCTGTGTCCCCTGCCCAGCCACAACCCATCCACAGCCTTGGCAGGCCAGGACACTAGATGCCAGAGAAGAGGGTAGAGTGGATCTGGGTACAGGAAGGGCCATTGTTTTCACTCTGGGGCATTCTGAACACTATTTATGTAACAGAAGTCATTTTCTCCTTCATGTCCCCAAGTTAGCCTTGAGGACCAGCCAGTATGTTGGCAGTTGGCCAGAGCCTTACCACATTTCCAGGCCCCAACCAAACAGGAAATGGGCTCTGACTATAGCCAGAGGGCTAGCTGTCAGGTGGGACTTCCTTAGAGTTAATCAGAAAGCAAGCATCAACAAGCTCAGAGGGAAGGAGGAGACCTGGGCTGTGTACTGGAGGGGCTCCCAGTTTCTGAAGTAGATCAGGTAGACACTCTTGTGAGTAAAAAGAAAAAAAACAAAAATGTGGGTGTCAATGGGAGAGAAAATACCTATAGAGGTAAACACATTGGCAGAAATTGTCAAGTAAGCACTCAGTATTTAGGAATCTTGGCAAAAAAGACAGATGAGAATGATTGAACTAGCCAGAGTCTCATGGTCACAGCAGTTTTAGGGAGCTGATAAGTCTTACCGCAGAGATGTAAAGCCAGGAAAAGGACTGCATTGCTGTGGACATGGGGGAGGACATTTGAGCTTGGGTGACAGTACTTGCTGTGCTTGGAAGTGGAGGGAGCAGCTGAGCTCAGGAGACAGGCAGTAGCATATCCCTAGAGTGCACAGCTCACACTCGTACAGGGAGTGCAAGTGGTTTGTACAAGTGGTTCAGCTGAGGGGAACACAGTTGTTAGAAGATTCCCATTGGAGTCTTAAATACTGAAAGAGGTGACCTTGGGAGGCCACAAAATCACCTTCCCAAAGATTTCTGAAAACTGAGTGGCACTCTGTCCTCGGGCCTGGTTGACATGTCTGGAAGCAGAGACCTAGGAGCACTTGGTCCTTGGGGTCCTTTCCAGCTGGGGAAGCTTGACTCCTTGCTCTGAGAAGATAGTGCAACTATTTGCCCAGCCCCCATCTGCTGGGGCTCTGGTCAGATGCAGAGCTGGGCTGATTGTATTTGCTTAGGAATCTGTGCTGAGACCCATGCAACAGGAAGCAGCTGAGATGGCTCCAGTTAATACTGCAACCCGAATATCCCCTGAAAGAAGGCTGAGCCAGGAGACCTGACAAAATCTGCATTGTTCGGCCGGACAGCTGGGAGCAGCTGCAGGGCCCCCAGGTCTTCCTGAGCGTTGGGGATTGTGATTAACCTTCAGCCTAGGCTCTCAGACATCCTGATGAGATCAGTGAAGAGCCAGCCTGTCTGGGGTGCTACTGGGTTGGGCAATAACCATTGGTCAATAAGAATCGAGGACAGATGCCTTTGAGAGCTCATAATCTTACCTAAAAGAGGTCACGATGACATGTGGAAGGCTGGAAAAAAGGAGCCAGGAATGAGGACTTGTTGGGGCAGAGTTGGGGGACAGGGACCTCCTGTCATCTTCGGAGCAGCTAGCTAAGTGCTCCTCATTCCCAGCCCCAGCTCCAGATGGCATTAATAGTGTAAGAGGACAAACCATTTTCCATTGACTTGGAAAATGTCCCTTCCCCAGAGGGAGCCTGACCGGGAATTGAATAGAAGAATCATAGTTTTAGAGCTAGAAGTGACTCCAAAGATCATCCAATTTATCACCTTCCATTGCAATGCCTGGAAAAGTGAGGTAACATACTCAAAGTCACACCCCTTGTGGGGGCAGAGCCAGAACTTAAAATCCAGGTCTCCAGACTTGAAGGCCGGTGGTCAATCCATTGCTAAACTTCACAAAGCCACTCGACCCAGCCCTCCAGAGGCTGGCGTGGGTGATAACTAGGGCAAAAAGAGCAGGAATTGAACAATATGGTTTGTACATTTCAGCATAAAGTAATCCACATGAGTGAAATGCAAAATTAAAAGTCAATGAGCCTTAGAAACTTGGGGGAGTGAGAAGTAGTAGAGAGAGAATGGGGCTCTGAGTCAACAGACCTTGGGTAGGTTTCTTTTTACCACTTGCTGACTATGTAACTTACTATTTCCAAGCTACAATTTACTCATCTGTTAAATGGAGTTAGAAATATTGTAGGAGTCTAGTGAAAAATAGCATGTGTAAGAGTACTTTGCA
Organism: Galeopterus variegatus; assembly: GCF_000696425.1. Classification (NCBI taxonomy): domain Eukaryota; kingdom Metazoa; phylum Chordata; class Mammalia; order Dermoptera; family Cynocephalidae; genus Galeopterus; species Galeopterus variegatus. The sequence goes on along the minus strand of NW_007732964.1, from coordinate 40,987 downwards.
TACAAGAATGAGCTAGGCAAAGTTAGCTGTGGTTATTACTGCGCTTATCAAGGGGTGGGTTCTTGAGTTTGGAGGCTGGAATAAATCACAGTTGAGAGTCTCCTAGTTCTCTGAGCTTCTCAGTAAAATAAGGGAATCCAATAATTGACAAGAGTTTCTACTTTATCTTTGACATGTTCAGATTCAGCAAGAGGAGCTAAGTTAATAGGGCACAATCCAAGGCCCGGACGGAAGTTCAGCTGCACAGTGAGGAGCCTTCCCGATGGGGATTCCCAGTCTTTGGTTTCTGCCCCTAGTGTTCTGGCCTTCCCTGGGAAGGTGCCTCTGGTAGAAGACAGGAAACCTAATACTTTCAACCTGAACAAGATCCCTCAGAGCTGTCTGGCAGGGTGGAGTTGGAAGAAGAGGAGGGGAAAGACGGGCTGCCAGCTACGAGGGCCACATTCTCCAGCCAAAGACACTTGAATGCGAAGAGACCAAGGGACACACAGTGCCCTCTCTCATGGGCCTGATGGCACTGCCCCCTTGACTTTGGGTGCCAGGCTTGGGTGGGAAGTTGTGACTCAGGCATTAAACTAGGGTGTGCAACATGGGGTACCTGGGAGGGGAAGGGTTTGGAGAAGTAAGGGTCCTGTTGTGATCCAGCCCAGAGCAGCAGCTTTTCATAGGTAAAAGCCCTGCTATGCAGGCTGAGGTCATTCCTGGCACGAGCTCCCCACTCACTGCAGACGCCTGCAGGTCTGTTTTAATATCTGCAGCAACCACATTCCTAAGCAGGGTGGGTAAGAGCCTTTCTGGACAAGACTGCTTTCCATCAGAAATGATTCCAATTCACCAGGGTCAGATATTTTAGAGAGAGCTGGATTTTTTTTTTTTTTTAAAGAGGAAAATAAAAATTCAGAGAGAATGACTAAATGCAGGAACCAGGAGCAGAGCAAGGCCTTGAGGGCTGGGGAAGGGAGGAGAGATCGGGGATCATAAGTGAGGGAGAGAAAGGGACAAAAGATACAGGCAGTAGGTGCTGGGAAAGAGCCCTCTCTTTAGATCTAACCCATCCAGGCCTTTTTTAGGTCCTGATGAGTTAACCTGTTACAATGATTCATTCATTCATTCATACATCCACTTAACCCACACTTGACTTCTACTCTGTGCCAAGTGCTGTGCTGGGAATACAAAGAAGTTGCATCAGCTATCTATTCCTGTGTAACAAATGATGATACCATGCAGCAGCTTAAAACAACACACATTTATTATCTCAAAGATTCTGTGGGCCGGGCCAGGAGTCTGGGCACAACTTAACCAGGTCTTCTGCTTTAGTTTCTCACAAGGCTGTAATCAGAGTTTTGGTCAGGGCTGGGGTCTCATCTGAAGGCTCACTTGGGGAAGGATCCACTTGCAAGCTCATGCAGCTGTTGGCAGAATTCAGTCCCTCGAGGGCTGTTGCACAGTGGGCCTTGATTCCTAGCTTGCTGTCAGCCAGCGTCTGCTCAATTTCTTGCCTTGTGGGCCTCTCCAGCATGGCAGCTTGCTTCATCAAAACATGCAAGCTGAGAAGGCAAGACAAGTTGTATGTAACTTGATGATGGAAGAGACATCCCATTGCCTTTGCCATGTTCTATTGGTTAGAAGCAGTCACAGGTTCCACCCACACTGAAGGGGAGGGCATTATACAAGGGTGTGGATACCGGGAGACAGGGATTATCATCAGGAAACCATGTTAGAGTCTACCCATCTCGGAAGGCAAAGTGGTTTCCTGCCCTCAGGCAACTCAGAGTTGACAATAGTCAGATACAACAGTAGTAGTCATGCAACAGTAATAGCAATAATAATAATGGCAAATGCAATATATCAAATGCTTATAGTGTGCCAGGACCTGCACTAGTTTCTTTTATATATATACAGTCATCTCTCAGTATCTGTGGGGGACGGGTTCCAGGACACCCCACGGATACCAAAATCCACGGATGATCAAATCCCTTATATAAAGTGGCACAGTACTTGCACTTATGTACATCCTCCTGTATACGTTAAATCATCTCTAGGTTATTATAATACCTAACACAATGCCTACACATCACTTCATTTGCGTGAATTCAACGTAGTACTCAGTAAGTGGGAAATTCAAGTTTTGCTTTTTAAAACTTGGTGGAATTCTTTCCCCCCAAATATTTTTGATCTGCAGTTGGTTGAATCCTTACCCAGAACCCATGGATATGGAGGACAGACTGTATTTGCATATATATATATATATGTATGTCTCTGCATATATATTTGCTTTTAATCCCTATTAAGTAGGTATGATTATTATCGTCTTTTTAGGTGAGGGAACAGAGTTTTCAAGAGATCATAGTAGTGAGAGATCTAGGAGTTTTTGAACTCCAATTTGTCAGACTTTAAAAGTTTTGCTTTTACTCCCTTAGTGATCTTCTCCCAGATAAAAGGCAATAAACATGGAAAGTGCTATAACAGTCCCTCTGTTTGGGTGTGCCGGGGAGGCTTCCCAGAGGCAGCGACAAGAAAGGAGCACAGCACATAGCAGCAGCAGGACCTGAGACGGAGTTCAGGGAATGGAAGCGACACAATCCTTTGCTCTTGAGGAGCCCTTGAGGCTCAAGTGGGGAACCAGACCCAAGGAGAAGGCTCAAGGCACTTGCTAGGAGCAGCAGCAAGTGCAAACCGAACAGCTGTTTGAAAGAGCTCCGAGGGGATGTGGAAGCCAGTGGCTGTTTAGATTAGTTTTCTAATTGGCTGAGTGTTAGCAAAGCCTCTTGTGTATACAATGGGAACAGTTAATCTTGTCTATTTGTATATCCACTCATGTTATGTCACTCCCTGATCTACTCAGCCGTCTGCCTCTCACTGTTGGTTTTAGGCCAAGAGAGGGTTTCAGTCTATGGGACTCTTTCAACACAGCGCCCAGCACCAGTGGGCAGCAGTAGGAAAATGAGAAAAATTCCAGCACTCCCCGCATCCCTCCCCTCATCCCCACACTCATCCCTGCGGTAATAGGCCCTCATCCCCAGGAGGCTCCCTTCCTGTGGTGCCCATCTCCCCAGCACACCCATTCCGGTCATCAAAACTCATGCATTTGCACAAAGTGGCCTCATATATGTCACCTCATAGCTTCATGACAAACCTGGAAGTTAGGCTTTATCATTCCAAATGAGAAACTCAAGAGGGATTGAATAACTTGCCCAGTATCGCTCACACAGCTGGTAAGTCCCCGAGCTAAAACTTGAATTTGGGTTCAGCTCTCTTCCACTTTTTTTTTTTTTTTTCCCTTTTTGTCTTTTTTCATGACCGGCAACCGAATCGCAACCCTCGGTGTTGCGCCCGCACCTCGCTCAGCCAGTGAGCGGCCGGTCTGTATGTGGGATCCGAACTCTCGGGTGGGGGCGTCGCCACACTCCCAAGCGGCACACTGTAGCAGTGCGCCCCCGGGCCGGCCCAGCTCTCTTCCCCTTTTTTTTTTTTTTTTCCCTTTTTGTCTTTTTTCATGACCGGCAACCGAATCGCAACCCTCGGTGTTGCGCCCGCACCTCGCTCTGCCAGTGAGCGGCCGGTCTGTATGTGGGATCCGAACTCTCGGGTGGGAGCGTCGCCACACTCCCAAGCGGCACACTGTAGCAGTGCGCCACCGGGCCGGCCCAGCTCTCTTCCACTTTTTTGCATCATCTCTGCTGGTCTGGCCCACCTGCCCCACACATTGGGTCCAGCATACGATGTCCTTGCTCAGGAAGCCCTGAAGGCTCATCTGTACTGACTGTGCCAATCTACTCACATGCTCTTACCTGCCTTCGAGGCACTCCAGAACTGGCACCTCCTCCCCTCCATGAACCCATCTCCAATCTATTGTGGTTCTGTGGTTTCCCGACTCCCTGAGACATCCAGGCTTCTTGATTCCTTCTCTAATCAGACTGTGGATACCTTTATATCAGGGACCATGATGTAAACTTCTCCCATCACACTCCAAACCCAGGCACAAAGAAAATATTTATGGCCTGATTGACATTACTTCTAGGATATAGCTATATCTTTGTATCTAGGGATGTAAAGGTCCTCTTTCAGACAGAGAAACGCCCCTTCTGTTGAGGGATCTCCTGCTCTGTCATCACTCACTTGCCTTCCCACATTCCTCCAGCCACCTCCTTCCCTGGAAGCCTACCCTTGGCCTCCAGGTATCTATTAATGACTTTTTTTCCCTTTATGGCTTGAGTGTGGTCAAAACGCCTGTTTGTAATTGTTCCAGGCTCAGCCGGTCAGACATTCCCTTACACACATACATTTTGGGGTGTGGGCAAGGAGTTCTTTACATGTGATGATACTCATGTCAAAGGCTTGGGAAGGGACAGCAAGGAGAAGGTCCACTATTCAATAATATTCAACAAATGGGACTCATGCAACCACATTTTTGGGGAATATCATCCAGAGAATTATGAAGAGATGCCTATACAAATGAGATGAAAAGGAAGTTAGATTTCTTGTATATTCTGGATATTAGCCCCTCGTCTGATATATAGTTTGCAAACACTTTCTCCCGTTCTGGAAATTGTCCCTTACTTTGTTGATAGTATCCTTTGCTGTGCAGAAACTTTTTAGTTTGATGCAGTCCCATTTGTGTATTTTTGCTTTAGTTGCCTGTGCCTTTCTAGTCTCACTCAAAAATGTGTTGCCCAGGGGCCGGCCCGGTGGCGCACTGCTACAGTGCGCGGCTTGGGAAGTGCGGCAGCGCTCCCACCGAGGGTTCGGATCCCACATACAGATCGGCCGCTCACTGGCTGAGCGAGGAGCGGGAGCAACACCGAGGGTTGCGATCCCGTTGCCGGTCACGAAAAAAAAAGACAAAAAGAAAAAAAAAAAAAAAAAAAAATGTGTTGCCCACTTCCATTTTGTGTAGCCTTTCGCCTATGTCTTTTTCTAGTAGTTTCATAGTTTTGGGTCTTAAATTTAGGTCTTTAATCCATTTTGAATTGATTTTTGTAGAGGGTGAGAGATAGGAGTCTAGTTTCAATCCTCTGCATGTGGATATCCAGTTTGCCCAGCACCATTCATTGAAGAGGCTGTCTTTTCCCCAGTGTATATTTTTGGCCCCTTTTCCAAAAATCAGTTGGCTGTAAGTGCATGGGTTTATTTCTGGGCTGTCTATTCTGTTGTTGGTCTATTTGTCCATTTGTATGCCTGTACCATGCTGTTTTGGCTACTGTTCCTTTGTAGTGTATTTTGAAGTCAGGAAGTGTGATGCCTCGAACTTTGTTCTTTTTGTTCAAGATTGCTTCAGCTATATGGGATCTTTTGTGGTTCCTTTTTTTTTTTTTTTTCTATTTCCATGAATAATGTGGGTATTTTGAGAGGGACTGTATTGAATGTGTAGATTGCTTTGGGTAAGATGAACATTTTGATGATGTTAATTCTTCCAACCCAGGAACATGAAATATCTTTCCATTTATTTGTGTCCTCTTCAATTTTTTTCACCAACGTTTTATAGTTTTCATTGTAGAGGTCTTTCACCTTCTTGATTAAATTTACTCCTAGGTATTTCATTTTTTCATATAAAGAACTCAAACAACTCAACAGAAAAAAAACCAAATAACCCAATTAAAAAATGGGCAAAGGACCTGAACAAACATTTCTCAAAGAAGATATACAAATGGCCAAGAGACACATGAAAAAATCTCAACATCTCTAATCACCAGAGAAATGTAAATTAAAACCACGATGAGATGTCATCTCATTCCACTTAGAATGGCTATTAGCAACAAGACAGAATATAAAAAGTGCTGGGGAGAATGTGGAGAAAAGGGACCTCTCCTACATTGTTGGTGGGAGTGTAAATTGGTACAGACATGGTGCTTTCTCAGAGAACTAAAAATAAATCTACCTTATGACTCAACCATCCCACTACTGGGTATATACCCAAAGAAAATGAAATCGATATGTCAAAAAGACACCCCCAACTCCCATGTTCATCACAACAATATTCACAATAGCCAAGAGATGGAATCAACCTAAATGTCCATCAATTTAGGACATTTATGAATGGATTAAAAAAAAACCTGTGCTATATATAGAAAATGGAATACTATTCAGCTATTAAAAAAAAAAGATATCCTATAATTTGCACCAACATGGATGGAACTGGAAAGCAGCACGTTAAGTGAAGTAAGTCAGGCACAGAAAGACAAATACTGCATAGTCTCACTCATATGTGGAATCGAAAAAAAAAGTGGTTCTTATAGAAGTAAACAATAGAATAATGTGAGGGATGGGAGGTGAGGTGGAGAAGTGGTGGACTAACAGGTTCAAAACTATGCTATCTACCTTAAGTGACTCATTGTGCAGTATGTACATGTATTGAAACAACACACTGTACCCCACAAATATGTACAAGTAAATGTTAAAATAGAATTGAAAAAAATAATAATAAAAAAGCAAGTTAGAGAGGCGTTGTCTTCCCCAGTTTCTACAGATCTTATGTATAACTATAGCTACTATTGATTAAGCACTTTCTATTTGCTAGACACTTTACTAGATGTTGTACAAACATGATCGTATTTAGTCTTCAAAACAGTTCTATAAAGTAGAATTACTGTCATCCCTGTTGGAAACTGAGTCTCATAGAGATTGTTCACGATCACACATAAAGCATAAGCACTATTGTTTGAACCCAGACTGCCTGACCCTAAAACTTTTGTCCTTAATCTTTGATACCAGTTGCCAGTGGATGGCTTCACGGTTGTGTGTGTGTGTGTGTGTTTGCTTAGAGGGATCCAATAAAAAAAAGCCTGCTGTTCCTCTCAGGCTGGGACTTGTGGTAAGAGGGAAAGAGGAGAGAGAAGCCCGAGGTTGAGGTTCCTCCCAGTTTTCTAAGACGGGGCCTGGGGTCTGGGTTCCTTCCCGCTTAGCACAGCCGTCTGCTTTGCAATTTTGCAGAAATGGGCAGCTGGCAAGAGAGCTGCATTTTTTAGGCCCCAGGCTGTGTCTTCTTATCTCAGGGAGACTTGATTTACTTTCCTCTATCTTATCTCAGTCCAGGGCCCCAGTGATGGATTTCACCTTCGGCATTTGCTGCGTTTGGAGTGGTTGCTCCTTGCCAAGAGTACTCCCCCACAGATAGATTGAGAAGGAGACAGCTCTGTGTGCCTCGCTCTTGGGTCCACCCTTCCCTCCTGCCTCCCCCAGCTCAGGTGGAGAGAGGAGGACTCGGCTCTTCCTGACTGGAGAGGATGAGACAGGACAGTGCTGCTTAGCAGAGATAAAACTGCCTTTCCCCAAGTTTAGCCCAGGCCTGCCCTTACTTGAGATGTCAGGGGAACAGAAGAAGAAAAAATAATAGTTGTATTGATGTAATACTTTCCTTTTCGTAATGATCATTCATATGTCTTTTCACATGTAATCTTCCCAACAACTATATGAAATGCCTTTGTATTTCCTTTTCACAGATAAAAAAATCTGAGGCTCAGTAGGGCTAGACAATAGGTGAAGAGTTGGGGTCTGGTATGTCTCCTGACATTAAATCCTGTGCATCTTTCATGACATATCTAGGAGAGAGTTTTCTCTCTTGGGGATACATCTCCCCCACAACCTCCCTTCACTTTTCTGTCTTAAACAGATAGTTTGACTTTGATTAGGGCAGGCCATGCTTTTGCAGCAGTGGACTCAGTCTCTCAACAAACAAGCATTGGAACCCTTCAGTATGCATCATGCTGTGGGAGACAGTCGCATAGGCCCAGAACTCAAGAGAGAGGAAGGCAAGTAGCATTTATAGAGGTCTTCCATGTGACAGGCTTGGAGCCAGGGGGTTCCGTTATGTTATCTGATTTTCCTAACAGTTTTAAAAGGTGAGTTTCACTATGCTCATTTCAGAAGAAGCTGAGGCTCAGAAATATTAGACAATTTGCCTGTGGTCTCATTGCTGGTAAGTTGTAGAGCCATCCTTTAAATCCAGGTTCTCTGACCCTAAATCTGTTAGAAAACTCTTTTTCACATGTATCCTGGAGAGTGGAGAGGTGGGAGGTCTCTCTTCCAGAACCCAGAACAACACCTTACAGACCATAGCATAACTTGGTAACTTCTACTTCCTAACCAGCCTGCATACATCCTGAAGTTCAAGGGCGGGGGGGGGGGGGGGGGGGGGGGGGGGGGGGGGGGGTTCAGGTTTTTTGG
>NW_007732964.1:0-31834 GCF_000696425.1 Galeopterus variegatus | reverse complement strand
GGGGGGGGGGGGGGGGGGGGGGGGGGGGAGAGTGTGTCGGGGGGAGGAGTTCAAGTTATTTGTGAGAACGAACTCTAGAAGTTCCCTTGCTGGTTGTGTGTAAATGTTTAAAGGATGGGGATGGTCCCTTTTTCACCTTTGAGTTCATGGTGCTTAACACTGCTTGACAAATGGTAGGGGCTTAATAAATGTAAGCTACTGACTTGAACTGAGGAGACCTTAAGATTAAGATATGGGAATTTCAAAACCATAGAAGTCATAGTTGCAGACTGGCCAAAAGTCTACAAATTTGTTGAGTACAACCCACTGAAAAATAATGAGGAAAGAGGAATTGGGTAATTAGATGGAAGTCTCAGAGGCAGCTGTTACACAACATACATCAGTACTGGGGTTCGAGAGACCTGGGTTCTAGTCCTAGCTCTGGATACGGACCCCCCATTTCTAAACCTCACCAGCTGAGGGATCCTGGGCAAGTTGCTTCCTCTTCTGTGAGCCTCAGTTCATTCATTTGTAAAGTGAAGGATTAGACCTGCAATCTAAGATCCTTTCCAACTCTAACATACTGGGAGTTTTGAATCATCAACCACCTGTCCTCCCGACCTCCCAACAGGTTCAGGGGGTGGGGGCTGGGGTGGAGATAAAAAAGGATTGTCTCTTTTAAAAATTTTTATTTTAAAAAAAATTTACAAGTAAAATTGTACATATTTATGGTGAACAACATGATGTTTTGATATATTACACATTGTGAAATGGCTAAATCAAGCTATTTAACATATGCATAGCATACCTCACATACTTATTTGATGGTAGTGAGAATCCTTAAAATCTACTCTCTGAGCAATTTTCGAATACACAGTATTTGGTTATTAACTGTAGTCACCATGATGTACAATAGATCTCTTGACCTTATTCCTCCTGTCTAACTGAAATTTTGTCCTTTGACCAACATCTCCCCACCTGCACCCACCCCCCAGCCTCTGGTGATCACCACCTTGTTCTCCGTTTCTATGAGTTTGACTCTTTTCCACCCCACATATAAGTAAGATCATGAGGTATTTGTCTTTCTGTGTCTGGCTTATTTCACTTAACACGATGTCCTCCAAGTTCATCCAAGAAGGTTGTCTTCTAAAACAAAAAAAAGTTTCACCTCCAAACAGGGTGCAATCCTATCTGACGTCCGGGATGGACTAGATAATATCAGCCAAGTATTTTCAAGCCTGGGGGAGTGGCTGGTTTTAACGTGGATATGGACCCCCATTTCTAAACTTTGGCGTCTCTGGACCATGAGGCTTCAGGGCCAGCAGAGAAGCTGCAGGGTGCAAAGGCAGCTGGTCTCAGAGGGGGAAGGACAGCAGGGAAGCCCGCTGCTGCGGGTTGTTCTCAGCTCCCCAGCGTGCTGGCCGACTCCCACCCAGGCTTCATGTGCACTGCTAATCTGTTATGTCTTTCTTGGTAATTTAGCACTTTCAGACAGTTATGGTTAGATTCTGTTTATTTTTCTAAACTTCATGAAAACCCCATAATACAGCACGAGAGTGAGCAGAGAGGAGGCTGGACGAGGAGTTTTTCTAGACGTATAAACTCAACATTGAGTGTTCTTCCCCATCTGCAGGACAGCTGTTTTTGTGCCCCATCCATCCCGAAAGCACCAACATTCCGTGTCAAGGATCTCTTGCCGGCTTCCCTCCCACCATCCTTCCTTTGAGAGAATGTGGCCTTGAGATCAAGACGTGGAGAGCTGCCAGCCACTGCCACCTGACACAGAACCGCACCGCCCTTGCCCTCTCCCCTCTCCATCCGCGCCATGGGGTCAAGATGAGGGGCATTCCTTCCTTTTATCTGAGGTAAAAGCAGGGGAAATGAGGGCTGGAAAGAGACTTCTCCCTTAGCTGGCTGATTAGGAGGAAGTTTGGGGTCCCCATGGGCCTGGCCCTAGCCTAATTTTTGCCCGATGCTTTGGTCCCTGGGGCCTCTGGTGGACTTCCCTTCTCCCGTAGGAGGTTGCCATGTGTTCTGATTGCTTGGCTCTAGCTAGAGTGGTGGAGGGAAATTGGTGTTGTTGAATGTTTGCTAGATGAATGAGTGGCAGGCAACTTAGAGGATTGACTGAAGTTTGAGCAAGAAGCAAGAAGAGGAAGCAGCATCTTTTAACTCACCAAATGCTCTCATGGCCCTGGGGAAGAAGAAAGACCAAAACAGAAGAGGCAAAATAAGGATGAGTTTAAATTGAGGCATAAAGGACATAGAACTAGATAAGCAAGATCAGAAAAGTAAAAGACTAGTCACCATCTAATCCAAACCTTTAATTTTTCAGTAGAGGACACCAAAACCTTGAGGGAACAATGACTTCCTTAATATCACAGAGCAAGAGTGAAGACTTGGGTCTCTCTTTTTTTTTTTTTTTTTACCTTTTTGTCTTTTTTCGTGTCCGGCAACGGATCGCAACCCTCAGTGTCGCGCCCGTACCGGACCGGGACCGGCAACGGGATCGCAACCCTCGGTGTTGCTCCCACACCTCACTCAGCCAGTGAGCGGGAACCGGTCTGTATGTGGGATCTGAACCCTCGGCGGGAGCGCCACCGTGCTCTCAAGTGGCGCACTGTAGCAGTGCGCCACCAGGCCGGCCCAAAAGACAGTATTTTTTAAGCTGGTTGGTGAAAACAGCTATGGCTTTTGTCAGTCTTTATTTATTTGTCCACCACCACAAAGGGTTTCATACTCACTGTCAACAGGTTCTATAACTAATTTACTTATGGGGAAAAGTCCTTACAGTTCTAACACATGGCTAACTAGTGGAGTGGTGGATGGTTCTTGAAAACAAAACACAAATCTCTCACAGCCATCATTCTAGGATGGGCAGGTAAGCAAATACCTGCTATGCACCAGAGACTGTGCTGAGTTGGGGCTTTACATCCCGAAGACTTGGGTCTCTTGACTTTAACTTGTCCCTAACAAAAAAAACGTTGGTTTCTCCTTTTCGACATTCACTTCAAACTCATTCATTCCTGTAAAGTACCTGCCATCTAACCTGGGGTTCCTTTTCAGGGGGCTACTTAATACAAAAGAAGTGATTTGATCTTACCTTGACCTTGCCGTCCTTGAGATTATTTTGGTGTTTGCCTTGTGGTGTCAAGGCCACCCCCACTTCAATAGAAAGGATTCATGAGTGTAGCAGAAGCCAGCCAGACTTAGCCAGTTCTGCCTCAGGCTTCCCCACTAGAGGTTTGGCTTGGGTTGCTACCAGGGTGCACAAGTCTTGCCTCCTGTAAGTTTGATCTGCAGTCTTGAACAGAGGTTTTCAGACCTTCTTTGATGATCCAGGGACTGGGACATGAACATACATTTTACCTCTTCATAACAACTTGGGTGTCCCAAACAAGACCCATCACTTCCAATTCGCAGTCCAGAATTTTCTAACCAAATATGTAGTTAGAAGTAAATTTAATCCACATGTGTCTGACTCACTGATTTCTAAATCATCCTAAAGTTTGATTCTGGGAATGGTTTGATACGTACTCTGCTTTTTTTCAACTTTTGGATTCGTGAGTTGGCCAAAACACAGTAAATAGCAACCCTGAGAGACAGAAGCAAGCTTCAAGTAGAGGCATGACCTGCAGGTTCCTCCCTAAGGCCTGGCTTGGGACAGACAGCACGGCAGGGCAGGAACATGCCAAAAATCCAGAAACGCGCCTGAGATTAACCTACCCCCAGCCTCCTCTTCTGCTTGTGCTCTGGGATGCTGAGCCCTACTGAGGAAAAGCACGCAGACCAGGAGATGGTGAGACCACAGATTTATGGCATCTGATCTTTGCCACACCCTCGAGAGTACACAGTGGTCCCATCATGTGATTCCTACTGTCATCCAAGGCCATTCCAGGCCTTCACCACTCTTTTCAAGACCCCAAACCCTCTTTCTCAACAATTTCCTGTTTTGAAGAGAAAAAGGAGTCCATCAGCTAAGAATTTCTTCAATTTCCAGTCATGCTACTCACCTGTCTGCCCCAGCAACCACCTCCTCAATTAGGGCCAGTCCTGGGGGCCCAGCCAAGCTTCTGAGCTGCACGCTGTCCTGATGCCTCCCCCAAATTCTCTCTGTGCAGTCTGCTTCCTCTCTCCCTCCAGGTGTCACCCCCAAGATTACTCCCCAGTAATTCTCCTGCATGAAAATCTCACAGTCTCTGAGTCTGTTTCCAGGGGAACCTGACCTGAGATAAGAGTGTTTCAGGGCCGGCCCGTGGCTCACTCGGTAGAGTGCGGTGCTGATAACACCAAGGCCCCGGGTTCGGATCCCACATTTGAGTGCCTTTCCCTCACCCCCACCTACCAGGCCTCCTACCTGGCACTGCTGCAGTCATGGCCAGGCTGTTCTGCGATTGCTCATTTGAAGCAGGAGCTTCTGCTCACCCCTTCAAGTCTAAACTTCTCGAGAGCAGTGTCCGTATCTTCCCATCTTTGCATCGCCTATACAAACGACAGGGCCTGGCATGTAATAGGCGCTCAATAAACGTTTCATCAATAGTAATGCCCAGCTTCTATTGAGCACTTTCAACAAGGCCAGGCTGCAAGTGCTAAGCCCTCTAAGTTTCATCATGTTGTTTAGTTCACACAGTTACAATTACCCTGTGAGATCAGCATTGTTACCCCTATTTTAAAGAAGAGAAAACTGAGACTTAGAGAGATTCGGTAACTCCCACGCTAGTAAGTGGCACAGAGGAGCTGTGAACCGTGCCCTTCTCCATGAGGGTATGCTGCTATTGGCAGTCATTCACACTGACGAAGAGTCGGTGCGGAGACCACTGGGCATAGCTTCTTCAAAAAGAGTGTTTCAGACAGAAGGAATGTGTCATTGGGACCCCATTTCTTCCTGTGTCCTCTGGGACCTTGCTCCATTATCTCCTCTTTTTTGTGTGAATTTTTCCTGAGTCTTTAAGATCCACCTCTCCATAGTGTATGTACTTATCCAAGTCTTTTCCATCCTAAAAAGCAAACAGTAAACCTTCCTTTCACCTGAAGCCCATCTCTAGCTATTACTGCACATGTCTTCCCTTCTGGTCAAGCTTTTCGAAAGAGTAAGCTGTGTTTTCTCCCTTCCTTTCACATCCACTCCTTGTCCCACTGAGGTCTGGCATGCACTGTTAATACGGAAATGTCACTCCTTGAAGTCATCAGGGACCACCAGTACTTGCTTTTCAGTCTTTTTCGTACTTTGACTTGTCGATGGTATTTGATAGCACTGACCTTCCCCTCAGTCTTGACATGCTGTTCTCTTTTGGTCAGCATGATACTGTTCTTTCCCGGATCTCTTTCTACTACTTTGGAAGATTCTTCTGTCTCTTTTGTGCCCCACCCCCTTCCACTAGATCCAAGCATGTTGGTTGAGATTTCCCGTGGCTGCCCACGGCTGCCCAGTGCTGTCTTCTCTTCTCACTCCACACACCCCACTTCTGGCTAAGCTACACCTTCGTGCCCACACCTCCAAATCTGCACTTCCAGCCAAGGTCTCTTTTTTGAACCTCACCTTAAATTCTCTGAGTCTAAAGCAGGACTCATGAGCAAGACTCCATCTACCCTCTGCGTCTGCTCACATTTCTGAAGACCCCATCTTGGAGAAGGGTGTCAATATTTCCTTGGGGCCTCTGCCTTATTCCTAACATCCAGTCAGTTGCCGGGTCCTGCCAGTTTTACCCCTGAAGCATCTGTCTGCTCTGCAGAGGCTCCATTTCTGCTTCCTTAGCTCAGGCTCTCACTTCTTGCTCTTGCTGTAGTCTCCTACCTGGTTTGTCTTCAGCCTGTCTGGACCGTGCCCGATCCATACAACACACAGCAGCAAGAGTGATATTTCTATGAAACAAACCTTGTCCATCATTCCCTTACTTAAAATTCTTCAGGAGCTTCTCATCACTCTCAGGATAAAATCTAACACATAATTCCACACAGCGTAGAAATGCTTTATGAGCTGGTGCTGTCAGCCCAGCCTCATTCCCCCTCGACCCCCTACCCTGGGCCACCCTTAGGCTACAGCAGCACTGTGAGGCACTGTTCTAACTACCGGAACTCGGCAGGCTTTCTTGTGGCTGTGTCTTTACACTTGCTCTCTCCTTTGCCCAGGCTGCCCTTTCTTGACTTGTCCACCAGAAAAACTGCTATTCATCTTTCCAGGCTCACCTCATGCCATGTCTCCTCCTGGAGGCCTTCCCTGGTTTCTCAAGGCAAATTTGAGTGCCTTTCCCTCACCCCCACCTACCAGGCCTCCTACCTGGCACTGCTGCAGTCATGGCCAGGCTGTTCTGCGATTGCTCATTTGAAGCAGGAGCTTCTGCTCACCCCTTCAAGTCTAAACTTCTCGAGAGCAGTGTCCGTATCTTCCCATCTTTGCATCGCCTATACAAACGACAGGGCCTGGCATGTAATAGGCGCTCAATAAACGTTTCATCAATAGTAATGCCCAGCTTCTATTGAGCACTTTCAACAAGGCCAGGCTGCAAGTGCTAAGCCCTCTAAGTTTCATCATGTTGTTTAGTTCACACAGTTACAATTACCCTGTGAGATCAGCATTGTTACCCCTATTTTAAAGAAGAGAAAACTGAGACTTAGAGAGATTCGGTAACTCCCACGCTAGTAAGTGGCACAGAGGAGCTGTGAACCGTGCCCTTCTCCATGAGGGTATGCTGCTATTGGCAGTCATTCACACTGACGAAGAGTCGGTGCGGAGACCACTGGGCATAGCTTCTTCTTATACACTGTCTATCACACCCCAGTCCATTCAGTGCTCCCACGGGCCCCTACCCATGAACCCAGGCCTTGAAGCCTGTACTTGACCAGCAAAATTTAGGCGTTACCAATTCAGCCAGTCTTTGGTCCCATATCAAATTTTTTTTCTTGCTTCTAGGGTCCCACAGTTGCCCAGACTCTTTCTGGATCTGATGCCTGGTTTCCTGGTCTCCTGGCTGAGTTCTGCTTCCTGACCATACAGACTTATAATCAGCAACACCCCATAATGCTTGCTTTCTCAGACTTGTCTGGCCAGTGGTCGGTCTGGGGCCTTCAGCCCTGCGGAGCATTCCTGTTCCCCCCGCCCAGCTCGGAGCTGACCCCTGCCTGCGCAGACCCAGCACTCTCAGCGTGCTGATCTCTGAACGCTGTGCTTTCCTGGCCTTGCTCTGAGTCTTGTTGCCCTGAGTTCAGATCCTGTGACCTATTCACTCTGACAGCAGCTTGGGGACCAGACAGCCAGAGAAGGCAGAGAAGTGAGGGAACACTTAGGAAGAGAGATGCTGAAATTGAGAGTCCAGACGGGTCTACTGCTCCATGGTCCTCATCCCCCACACCTGCAGTTTGAGAGTTGTAGTGGATTGAATTATGTCCCCCCAAAACTCATTGAAGCTTGCATTGTATCTCCCAAGTTTTTATGTATTAGAAACTTGGCCCCCACTGTGACTGTTAAGAGGGTGGGAAATCCTATTATGGTAATTGGAAGGTGGAGCCTTGAAGAGGTGATTAGATTGTAGGACTGTGCAGTAGTGAATGGATTGAAAATGGTGGTCAGGGGCGTGGTTCTGAGGGCTTTAAAAGAAGAGGAGAGTCTGTCTTTCTCTCTCTCTCTCTCTGTTCTGTCTGCTTCTACCATCTTGTAATGTGAGACCCCTGGATCGCTGTCACCACCACCAGATGGACTTTGGACTTCCTAGCCTCAAAAACTGTAAGCAATAAATTTCTTTTTCTTTATAAGTCACCCAGTTCTAAGTATTTTGTTATAAGCAACAAAAACGGACTAATACAGGAGTGCACACCTGACTTCCTCTGGAGCCACAGGCCTGCTTTGTGAACTTTCTTCTTGGTCACTGTTAGTTTTTCATTGTGGCAGAGTTGCAATGCACATGAAAGCAATATGTTCTTGACTAACAGAATGAATATTTTGTATTCAGCTTTTATTGTTGTATTAATCATCATTTCTACCTGACTACAATTGTTATAGTAACAATACACAGTCATTGATAAATAAGACTTGGACTTTAGAAATACGCAAAGGCCAGAGTGATCTGAACAGTGAAACTATTTAAGTGACAATGCCTCAATTTTATAGGTCATGTTTCAACTCAGTAAATATGTTTTTTTTTTTTTCTCTCGCAACAAAGGGGGTATAGAGTGGGGATTTTACATCCTGCCCTATCTGTCAATCACTGTTGAAGGCAACAGTGCCAGTGCTAGAGACTTAATATATAGCATTTTATTAATCTTTACAGAAACCACAAAACATGTGAATTTTTTCCATTTTAGAGACAGAAGAAGCTAGTATATTGCAAATAACAGCAAATAACAGAAAAGCTGAGATCTGAAACCATGCCTGATGCCAAAGCTCATGTGCTTCTGCCGCATGGTGCCGCTGTGCCCTACGCCAGGCCTGCTTCCATCTGTAGCTGCCTCCAGTTGTCTCCCGCCGTGCTCTGGGCTTTGATGCAGGGCTAGACACCTGCGCTCCTCCACCTCAGTGGTCCTGTAATTCCTTGTGTATTAAACATGACTTCCTAGTGTTACCTCCAGTCCTTTTGCCTAAGACAATCTTGTATCGATTGTCTTCCAGTTTTAATGCAGGTTCTGGGTAATTGTCATTCTCATCTGGCTTATTGATGGGGAGGTACCTGGCACTAAACTATCGAGCTAGATGTCACAGGAAGCCACCTTTTCCAAGGAGAAGACGAGGGCAGCTCCTGGGAACCTCCAAGGTACAGGCAAAGGCCAATGGGGCCTTGTTTAGAAAGTCATTCCAGAATGAAGCAGGAGACTTTACTGTCTAATTGTCATCTCTTGAGAATCTGCTGTCTGGATGGTGCTAGTCCCATTTAAACTATCCTGACCACAAAGAGCCACAGCTAGTAAAACATAATCCAGAGGATCAGCAGGGAAAGGGGCCTGCGGTGGGGAACTGAAAAGAATTCTGGTCAAGAGCTCTGACCCTGGCCCTCTAAGGCCCGTCTTTGAGATTTTGGGCAAGTTACCTTCTCGCCCAGGGTTTCTGTTGGAACTAGTTACTGGATCGCCTTGAAGGTCCCCTTATTTCTGTAATGTTTCAGGTATCTAGAGTGTCATTCCAGTGGTCTCCTCCAGGCAAGTGGTTTTAGAAGAGAGCTTCCCTCCCATGGCTCGTGGCTGCTGGAGCACATCTCGAGCCTGGGGTCTGGCTGTCTGTGTACCTGAGGTCTCAGGTAGTCCCAGCAAAAGGTGGCAGTCTCAGTCACAACTTTGAGGCTGGGGCTGGTGGGAGCTTCGTGGAGGGCAGGGAGCAGTCTCTGGCTATGGGAAAGAGCACAAGTGTTTGAGAGTGTGTGTGCGTGTGCAGTGTCTGAGTGTTTATTTATTCTAGGAGCAGTTGCTACGTCAGGAGTGTGTGCCAGCAGTGAGCGGCCTGAGTGTTGTGTTTGTTTACTTAGCAAAGTACAGGGAGGGACAAGGGAGAGACAAGTTCAGGCTATGGCCGTCTTGGGGACCATATAGCATGAGTTGGTCTCTAGGGCCATTTTGAATGGTCTCATTCCATGGGCGCTGCTGGCTCCAGAGAGCCGCTCCTGGACCCAGACTCAGTCTGTCTTCCTCACTGGCTGCGCTAGCCCTCACCCCCTCAAGCAGGGTGGAATCGCTTACCCTCCCAAGGGCAGCTGGCCTGTCTTCCCTTCATGCCAGGGGTTTCCTGGCTGCTGAGTTCCAGGGCCCTGAGGGGAGGTGGAGGAGAAGGGAGGGCAGGGGTGCGATGATGGAACCATGGGGTTCTGCTCTGGGCTGCACTGGCCAATGAGGGCGAGGCCTTTGGTGAGCCACTTGACCTCACGGGGCCTCAGCTCGCTCACCTGGAGAATGCAGTTGACTTCAGCGTTTCCTTGCAGCTACACAATTTCTCCTTTCAAGAAGACTTGGAGATGTATACCAGCTTCTTCCCACCGCACTGGGCCTGTGCGCACAGATCCTGCTCCTGGAATCTCAGCCCTGCTCCTACCCCTGCCCAAGAGCATTTCCGCCTCTTAGCTTAGCTTGGCCTTTCTGCTGGGCAATCATCTTACCAAGACCGAAGTCCACTACCTCCTGACCCCTGTCCTCTGTCTTCCAGGTTATAGATTGGTTATATATTCCCTGTCTTCAGGAGAGATAGAAAAACAGACAAACCAACAAGAGACCCTCCTGACTGCGCATCCATCCTCAGCTACAGGCCAGAGGCTGGGACTGACTGAATTTCAGGGTCAGTTCTTCCCAGCTGTGTGGCCCAGGGACTCCCCAGAGACCTCTACCTCCCTCCGTCTCCCCTAAGGCTCCTGCAATGCGTCTCTGAGTCTCTGAGTGAGCACTGGCTCTCCAGACAAGGGCTGGCTGGCAGCCAGTAGTGGTGTTCTGGCTCCTGTACCAGCCAGATGGGGTGGCAAGAAGGCCCTGTTAATCCCCTGGGAGAAAGCTCCTTAGTAAACAGAGAAAAGTGGCTCCCAGCACTATGCCCCTTCTCTGGGGCTGCAAAACATCATGCCCATATCTTTGGAGCAGATTTTGTGCCTCTGTATTCTGCTCATGGTCCCCAGGGTACGTGGGCTGGGGTTCCATCTGGGCCTGTGAGGTAGGGAAGGGAGACTGGGTTCCTCCTTCTCAGATTAAGGCCCTTCCATAATCTATAGTTTATCCCTGTTTCTCTCAAAAATGCTGGGGAATAATGAAGAAAGGGGTAGGTGGGCACTTTGCCCTCCTCTGGTCTCCAGCCTTTTCTAGCTCTTATTAGCTCTTGGACTTTCCCGGCAATGTTTGGAGAAGCAACCAGGATCGCCTGCCTCTTTTTCCTACCCCCTTCTCTCCCACCATCCACCTCTGCCTCCAGTACGCACACAGGTGCACACACACGCATGCACACACACAGTCTCTGTTACTGAGGCTGCCTGGTCTGCTTATGCCACATAAAACCAGATGAAGAGTTGGAAAACTTACCTCACGGCCAAAGAGAATCAGTGTGGAAAAATCAGGGGGAGAGAATGAAACTAGATACAGAGAGGGCAGCCAGCTGGGGAGATGGTGTTCCACCCAGCAGACTCTTGCTGTCCTCCCTTGGGCAGGGGGGTCCAGGCCCAGCCTTGGTCGGCCTCTTTCCCTGCATGCCCTGTGGGCATGCCACGTGTGAGGGGCTGCCAGCTCCCTGCTCCTCCAGTGGTCCTGCCCTAGTCCTGGGTCTGGGAAACAGGATTCCCCAAGCCAGTCCCTCCCTGCACCTGGCTGATACTGGGTAAGCTCGGCATCGAGGGCTGAGCTGTTTCTTGCTTTCCTTGCCTGTCCCTGCCTCCCTCCATCCACATCCCTCACAGCATGCTACCAAAGTTAGGCTCTGAACTTGGGATGCGTGGGGTGGATTTCACTCTTTCCAACAGCAAAAGAGGAAGAAATCTGGTCTCAGTTTGTGAGATCTCTACATTCCCGAGGGAGCTGGTGCCATGGACCTCACTTGGGCCTGGAGGGTCATTTAAGGGCCTCAGCCAGGCCTGGCTCATGCTCCTGTTGCAGGAGGGGCTGGCATGGTCACTGAAGAGGGTCAGGAGCAAGGGTCAGTTGGTAGAACTGCCTCCTTGGTCCCCCAGGTCATCCCCCAAGGGGAATCCTGCAAACTGAGCAAGGTCCACTGTGTCTAGGTGGACCATTCCCAAAGCCATTTCTATCACGGATCATTTCCCAGAAGCTTTCCAAGATGGGAAATCACAACTGAAGCTGGTTGTTTAGATGGGAAGATCTGGGTGTAATGTCATTAGAGAAACCGGAGTCTTCTCGTCTTCTCACATGAACCATCGTCTGCAACCCCTCCCTGCCCCCTTGGCCTATCCGCTCCTCTCTGCCTGAGTCATGACAACAATGAACAACTTGGACGCAGAGATTTACGGTGTGCCAAGTGCTCCCACGCACACTGCGGCGCGCACTCCTCCCAGCGGCCCTGCGAGATGTGTTGCTGTTAGCTCCATCCAGCCAACGCAAGAGTGGAGGCCCTGCAGTCAGGGCCAACCAAGGCTGTACAAGCAGCAGGTGACAGGACTCCTGACTTGAAATCTTTTGATCTTTCCATGGAATCTTTTCTGCCAGTGACCCAGAGAAGTGCAGGGGAAACCCATGCACCCCGATCACCTGGACGGTGGGAAGAAGCCAATAGCTGGCTTCCAGCTGGGCCTTTTGTGGTGGCCTCAGCCCTCCCAGATCCTCAGGAGCTGAGGGGCTGGTGGGGGGCTTTCTGAGAGGCACTGCTGTTTTCTGAGTCTGCCGTTTACCTCCTTGCACTCTCCAGCTGTGGGAGTCACCTTTCTGTGCGTATACCAGGCCAAGACTTGTCCTTTTCTTCTTTCTCTCAAGGTCACCTGCCCCAAGGAGCCCCTCCTCCTCCCCCCTCTCTTCTCCACTTCTTCCCCCTAGGTATTTGCCTTGCTCTGGGAGCAAGGGCAGGGTCACCCGGCAGAGGTGCCAGCGTACCGGGCCACTTGGATCATATATTGCCTCGTGTGCCCTAGCTTTAGCTGTGCCCTCCCTGTGGATCTTGAACTCCCTGTGGATGCTTTTTGGGCTCCTAAAGAACCCCCAGCACCTTCCCCCTACCCTCAGACTGCTATGTGACCTCCCACAGGAGTTCAGACTCTTCCAGGCCCTGTTCTCTGGAGCAGAAGGATGTGGGCACCTAAATCTAGATGTGGGGAAGCAGAAGTGAGGTGAGAGGCACTGAATGCACCTTTTCTTCCCTAGCAGAAATCTGCCCCAGGCCCGTCCGGTTCCCTAGGGCAGCTATGCCTTTCACCAATGACCTTAGAAGCCCCAGCCCTGGCCTCTCAGGGAAGGTGATTGTGCAAGTTTATCCCAAATAATGCAATGAATACATTGGAGAGGGTGGGGCGGGGGAGGTTTTATCCAAAACACATGTTATTGCCACTATTCTAGTTATCTTGAATATTTCCTGCATGTGTGTCTCCATGGCAACTGACTCAGCACGAAACCTTGTTTGCTGGGCCCTGGGGTCCGGTATACTGGCCATGTGGTGTCAATTTGGGCCTCTTGGTCCTTTTCTGTCTGTCTGTCTCGCCCGGCTCGTGTCTCTCTGTCTTGCTGCCTTGCTGCTTTTGTTTTTGTCTCTGCTCCTCTCCAGCCTTTCTCTGGGCCTCTCTGTTTTCTTCTTCTGGGAGATAGCTGCTCCTGCATCCCCAGGTGACATAGGTGGAGACAGTGCCATGTCCTGCCTGCCTCAAGCCCCCCCTGGAAGTCCTTCTTTAAGGATGTCATAGTGGATGGGAAAGCTGTGTTGCAGAGGAAGCAGAGGAGGTCGCCTTCCGTGGGGAAAGGGCTCGGCTCTGCTCTGGGCTGGTTGTTGAAACAGGCCTATGCTACCACCTGCTAGGTTGGGCTGAAGGCCCTGCAGGAAAGTGGGCTTGGGCTCTGGGAGACACCCTGACTTTCCCTGCGTGTGGGAATGAGGGGTCTCCACCTCTCAGAGTGTACGTTTCCTAGACTTTTGGAGAAGACAAGTAGGATGGCAGAGAAGGGGCTCAAACTCCCAGGAGACAAGCAAAACAAGGAGAGGCTTGGCTGCCCCCAGGCCCTCGCCATTCCCAGTCCTTTCTCCCAGGGCTCTGGGGTGTGGCAGAGCTGTGGCAGACAGCAGTGTCCTTCCATGGGCACCAGGCAACAGGGAGGGTGTTGACAATAACAGTACGTGAGAGATCTGGGCCAGCAGTCTGTGAGCAGACGGAATGTAAACAGGCAGCTCCAGGGGAGGTGAGGGTGACTCCTGCCGCTCTCTGTCCCCAGGCCTTGCTGCCTTTCGTGCCTGGGAAGCCCGGGACTGGACAGCTCTTGCCAGCCACTTTCTCCCAAATTTTCTGAATCCATATCCTTTCAGATGGCCTTTCTGGACCACCTTTCCGACCTCCACATTTTTTCCTTGGCTGTTTCTTATGCCCGCATCGCCACTCCCTGAGCAAGGTAGGCCTGGGAACTGTAATGGATCCAGATCTCCAGGCAGGGCTGGCACCCACCATGGGACTGCTTAGAGGAGAGAGAGGAGCTGGAGAAGCAGGATAGGGCCTGGAACCTGGTGACTGAGTCAGAAACTGCCTTCGTCATGGCTCCTGCAGGTTCAGCTCCAAGTCATGGAGCCTGGAGTGAGAAGGGAGAGGCTGGGGCCAGGCAGCTGCTGGCCTGGGCCCTGAGACCAGTGTTGTTCTTCTCCATTCCATGGAGATCCAATCCTATGGACAGGACACAGCAACAGAAAACAGTCAGAAAGGCACAGCAGCGTGACTGGGGGGGTCATCAACTGGGGGGCTGTGGGGCCATAGAGGCCAGGGGCAGGGACTGCCAAGAATTAAGAGGTGTGTGGGTGCTCCAGTCATATTGGAAGGTGCTATAGTCTGAATGTTTGTGTTCCCCCCAAATTCATATGTTAAAAACTTGAACACCAATGTGATAGTGTTAGGAAGTGGGGCCATTGAGAGGTGGTTAGTTCATGAAAGTGGAGCTTTCATGATGGGATCAATGCCCTTATAAAAGAGACCCCAGAGAGGTGCTTTGCCCCTTCCACCACGAGAGGAAGGTGCCACCTATGAACCAGAAGACAAGTCCTCACCAGATACCAAATCTGTTGGCACCTTGGTCTCGGACTTCCAGCCTCCAGAACTATGAGAATAAATTCCTGTTGTTGATAAACCACCCAGTCTATGGCATTTTGTTATAGCAGCTCAAACAGACTAAGACAGAAGGGATTCAGAAAGAACTCCAGTTCCAGTGCAGAACTGAAAGGTGAAATGGAAAACTGAGGCAGGGCCAAGTAGGTAGAGTTTCAGGGAAGACAGTGGGTTGGCAGGCTTAGGAGTATCCGGTGTGGTTTATGGAACCAGATGGGCCTGGCTCGAATTCTAGCTCCACCACTCAGCCTTGAGCAAGTTAGAGAGCTCCCTGAACCTCAGTGTTCTCACCTGTAAAATGGAGACAGTACCGATTTACAGGCTTCTTGTAAGGAGTAAGATATTCTATGGGCCATTCCCAGAATAGTGGCTAAGATCACATGCAAGGTACTTAATACACTTTCCCATTCCCAGGAAAGGGAAGACAGCTATACCCTTCCCTAAGACTAAAAACGCTTCTTGTTTTTCCCTGGATTGGTCCAAAACCTGTCTGCGGCAGCAGGGGAAGGGGTTGGTGCTGACAGCTAAGAGGAGACTTCAGGACCATGAGCCTGGAGAGCAGGGGTGTGTGGTCCAATGGTCAGCTCCACCTGGGAGCACAAAAGGACACCTGTAATTGGGAGTAGTTTGGGGGAGGAGTCCCTGCCAGCATGCTGGAAACCAAGTCACAGTGTCCAAATCCCCGTTCCTTCGTGGGAGCTGTGCAAGCCTGACTGAGGAAGGCTCCATTGGGTTGATAAGGAAGGGCAGCCCCCCCTCTCTGGAAGCTCTGGAAGATACAAAAACCCAGGCAAAGGGACAGCCTGAGGCTTCTGTATTAGAGAAGAGAGTCCCAAAAGATCACCAAACTCAACGTGTGGAGGGAGTAGACGCAGGACACAGGTAGCAAGAACTAGAGTGTGACAGCGTGACCTGCGAAGGGGACAGGTAGCTGAGAGAAGCAGCAAGAGCTCTGGGCAACCTTGGGCAGGCTTTGTCCTGCTTGTGCCTCCAGAGCTGGGTGCGGAGCAGCCAGTGCCAGGCTGGGCAGACACCTGCCGGGCCACCCCAGCCTCGGGGACATTCTCTCTCTCCAGATCCGAGGGTCTAGCCAGAGTCTTGGGCTCAACCCAAAGTCCAGGGCAGCAGACTTTAATCCTCACATTGCTCAGTTACCTGGAGGGGTCCACAGCCCTCTGTGGGCTCATTTTTCTGTTTGGCTAATGAGGCTGGTGTGGGAAAGAAGGGACTTGTAAAGAGGAGGGAGCAGGTGCCCCAGAGCAGAGGCTGGGCCAGGGCGGAGGAGGCATGGGATGTGAGCCCGCTGCACAGGGCTGCAAAGCCCAGGAGACAGGCCTCCGGCTCACCCTGCGGTGGGGCCAAGAGGGGCTCTGCAGGGGAGGGAAGGTCTTTCTACCCCTACCCCTCCCCTCAGTCCTCTCCACGGAGACCACAGCCCAAGACCCAACGGTCCCCTCCCAGTGACTCAGACCTTGGCTGCCCTCCTGCCCACACCCGGGCCCTGTCCAGCGCCCCACAACAGGAAGGGCTGTGGTGTGGGCGGGGAGCTGGGGAGGGTTGCTCTAATGAGGGCCTCCGCGTCCTAGGAGTGGTCTAGGTGGAGAAGTCCTTTGACTCTAGGCTGTGTCACCCTGTGCCACCTCAGAATGTGGGTTTGGGCTGTGGTGGGGCTCTGTCCTCCTTCCTCTGGCCTGAGCATGGCAAGCCACTTGTTTCTCATTAGCAAACTGCAGGACGTCACCGCCATGGGGTGGACCTGTATTTTTGTCCTCTTTGCTGGAGCAGTGGGTAGGGAGTGGTGTGGAGGGGGCGCCGAGCCAGGCACGGGGCAGAGGGGGACAGAGAGCCGACCAGGGCCTTGTGGGACCTGGGGCGGGGCTGCGGCTATATGGGGCAAAACCATTTGGAGGCCACAGGATGCCACTGTCCCTGCTGGAGCCCGAGGGCAGCTACACTAAGATACAGAGGAAAAGGAAAGGAGAAGCCACTGCCATTGTGATAATGGTTATTATTAATTGTACGCAGCATTCATTCATCGAGGACCAGCCTGTGCTAGGTGGTTCGTGTAAATTGTTTTATTCTCACAATGGCTTTATTTTACAGATGAGGAAACTGAGGCTCAGAAAGGATAAGTAGACAGCCTTGTTTTCACAGCAATTAAGCATTCGAGCCAGGACTTGGACCCAAGTTATCTAATATTTACGACTTCTTTTTCGATGTGCTGCATTGCCTCTGGCCAGGTTCTTAACCTTTTTGTGCTGTGGACAAGGCTGGTGACGCCTATGGTCTCCTTCTCAGAATGCATTTTAAAAGATGCATTAGATTTACAAAGAAACTAAGTTATATTGAAATACAGTTACCCAAACATTAAACAAATGTGTGATATAGTGATATATGTGCTTCTTTATTAGCGCATTAAATAACAAGATCTAAAAACTATCATAATTTCAAAATAGTATTGAATGTAAACCACATTTTGTGAAGTCGGCTAAAACTGTTACACGTTTTCTATTGGTGACAAAGTCACAAGTACTGACAATACCTATATTCTTAATTGGAGGAAATATTTCAGTTAGAGGGTAATAAAAATAAAGGTGTAATTTTTTTCCCATCAAACTTCACAGACCCCTGGAATTCCTTCTATGGGCTCCAGTTAAGAACACCTGCATTAAGGTCTGGCCGGTTAGCTCAGTTGTTTAGAGTGTGGTGTTGATAAAACCGAGATCATGGGTTTGGACCCCCATGCCAGCCAGCTGCCAAAAAAAAAAAAAAAGAAAAGAAAAACACCCGAGTTAGAGGGAAGCTGTTATAATTTGTGTGCAGGGTGTTGGGTGGGCTCCTTAGAAACCTTCTCTTTTTTTCCTGGTGGCAGGGAGTGTGCAAACCACTTGCAGGCTATGGAACTCTGTGCCTGTTGGGGACACCCCGATTTATTCTATGCCCCAGTTCTGAGCTAGTCTGCCCTGTGATCTACCTGGGGGTTAGGGTTGTCAGATTTAGCAAATAAAAAGACAGAAGACTCAGTTAAATTTAAATTACAGATATGAGTACAGTCATGTACCGTGTAATGACGTTTCAGTCAATAACGAACCCCATATACTATGGTGGCCCCATAAGATTAAATTACCATATTTTTACTGTACCTTTTCTATGTTTAGATATGTTTAGATACACAAATACTTTCCATGTGTGTTACAATTGCCTACAGTATTGAGTACAGTAACGTGCTGTACAGGTTAGCCTGGGAGCCATAGGCTATGCCATTATAGCCTAGGTGTGCAGTAGGCTATGCCATCTAGGTCTGTGTGAGAATACCCTGTGATGTTTACGCAATGATGAAATCGCCACAACACAGTTCTCAGAATGTATTCTCATCATTAAGCCACGCATAACTGTATAAAATGAATAACTTTTTACTCTATGTCCCATGCAATATTTGAGACATACTTAGTGTATTATTTTCTTATTGTTGTTTAACAGATTGCCACAAAGGTAACAGCTTGAACAGCACATGGTCATTAGCCGGCAGTTCCGTAGGTCAGAAGTCGGGCATGGTGTGGCTCAGCCAGTCTTCTGCTCCGTCTTGCAGGCTGAATTGGAGGTGCAGGGTTGCACTCCTTTCTGGGGAGAAATCTGCTTCTCAGCTTGTTCAGGTTGTTGGCCGGATTCAGTTCCTTGTGGTTGCAGCACTGAGGTCCCTGTTCCCTTGCTCCTCTCGGCCCGAGCTGCTCACAGCTTCTACGGACCATCCACGTCCCTCCCCAAGATCCCCTCTGTCTTCAAGCCAGCACGAGAGTATGGAATCCTTATCATGCTTGCCACCTCTGACTCCCCCCACACCCCCAACCCCACCAGCTGGAGAAAACTGCTTTTGAAGGGGTCCCAGGATTATAGTAGGCTCATTTAGATCATCTCTCATTTGCCACATGACATCGTCACAGGAATAATGCCAAGAGACAAAAGTCATGGGGCCATCTTCAAAGTCTGCCTACCACACTTATACTAAAAAGTGTTGTGTCATTTCTCCAAAATAAAAATTGCCTGGGAGTCCCACATGTTACCTGGCAGCCCTTCAGGGATTAGACCTGCTATGGAACTTGCCTCATGACCAGGGCCAACTCTTTCTTCTCAGCCTCAGTTTCCCTCTCAGAGAACTCAACTTAATTCCTTCAATTCCGCATGTATGAATTGGCCACCAGCCACCGTGGGGCACAACACATACATGAACCTTTTTCTGCCTGGCAGGGTCTCATAGTCTAAAGGTGGAGGTTGAGATATACCTAAGTAAAAGGCTAGCTAAGGAGAGTGCCACAGGGGCCGAGGTGGGGGCTGGGGTGGGGAGACAGATACTCAACGTGCAGGGGAGGACAGCAGAGGGGGAGAGACCGGTCGCTGTTCTAGTGCAGAAGGGACAGAGGGGAGGGCGGGAAACTCATGAGTGAGGTGTAATTTGAGCAGGACCTCAAGGACTTGGGTCAGCAGACACTAGGAGGACATTTTGGGTAGAGGGGACAGCATAAGCAAAGCCCAGTGCAGGGGTGGGGGGTGGTCCTGGTTCACAGGGGGTGGCATGTGCAGCTGGAGGACAGGGCGCTTGGTGTTTGGGGGTATGGGGAGGAAAGGAGAGGGAGTGATGTGGTGTGTAGTGGGAGAGAGAGGCAGGCACAGACAGCCTGCAAGTCTTGACAGCTCCATTAGTGGCGGGGAGGGGAGAGAGCCGCAGGCCACACGGCGCTCATGTGGGACCTGAGCTGCTGTGGAAGTGTCACAGCCCTCTTGGCTCTGGTGGGAAATGAGGCTGCGATCAGGGCAGTGGAGACAGCCACACATAGCAGACTGAGCTCCGGCCTGAGACAGAGTCCGGGGTGCTGCCAGTTACTCACAGTGGGACTCTGGGTCATGCTCAGAACACTTGAGGAACAGCCGGGAGCCAGTATGGTTGGGGTGGGGTGTGTGTGTGTGTGTGTGTGTGCTGGGGACAGACCCCAGCGGGCCCTGTAGGCCACTGACAGGACTTTGGCTTGTGTCTTGAGAAGGGAAGACAACAGAAGGCTGTCTTTTGAGCAAAGCACCGACACGATCTGATTTAAGCACTAAATGGATAGCTGTAGCTGCTCTGTGGAGAACAGGCTGTGGGGGATGTAGCCGGTGCCCAAGCCTGCCAAGTAGTGTGCCTGGCACACAAGAGAACCTCGCTTACAAAGCTTACAGCGCCTCGGGGAGACAAGATAAGGCAGTGTGGAGGAGTGGTTGAGAGCCAGAGCTTTCAAGTCAGAAGGACCTGGGTTCATGTCTTCCCGCTACCACTTCCTAGACTAGAAGGTTACTCAAGGCCTCAGTGGCCTCCACAGTAACAAGGTGTTGGCAGTACCTACTTGACAGGGTTACCGTGAAGACTGGCTTGTGACAGAGTGCCTGGCACAGGGCAGGCACTGAAAAAGCAGCAGCTGGTGTGATTATTTAAATAATAATACGGTAGCACTGAGCCCCTCATCAAGGCTGCAGGAGATGGGTGTTGATGGAGTGGGAGGGTTGACAGGCAGGAATCGGGAGCCTTTGTAGATGGGAAGAGGAAGGGACGCTAGAGCGGGGACCTGGCAAGAGTAAGCGCAGTGTGCTCTCCACAAAGAGACGGGAGGGTGAGGTCAGCTTGAAATCTCAAACGGAAGCCCCCAGAAGCTGGGGGGTGGGGGAGGAGAAGGGGAGGGCATGGGCAGGTGCTGAGTGAAGCTGGTGGGAAGGCTGGATTCTGAAAAGCATGAACATGAATTGTCTAATTGGAGGTGACAGGGAGTGGGAGAGGGACTAGATTGGGCGGATGGGAGGGAGGAACGTGGGACAGCCCCACAGCCTGGCTCAGCTCTTTCCCATCTCCGTTGCAGGAGGGGGTGGGGGTGGGCCCTCGGCAGGTGTCCAGGCGCCCAGGAGCCCAGGATTGCTGTGCAGGAGGAGGCAGCCCTCTCGTTCCTGAAATCTGATCTTTCAGGCAGCTGTCCCCCCTGCCTGATGGGCCATGGGACATTCTTTCCCAAGGCATCATTCCCAGGACCAGCTCTGTGGGACGACAGGAGCTGGGTTGGGGAATGGGGTAGAAATGGCAGGGCTTCCACTAGGTCCTGGGGGGGCCCCTGAGCGGAAGTGACAGCATACTGCCTGTGATGGGGACAACTGCTGACTTTCTTTCTTCCCACCATAGGGTCAGGCCAAAAGGAGAAAGACTAGGACCCCACTTTTGGGTCGGTGCAGTCTCTTCAGGCTCTAGGCTGGTGAGTCCCCACCTGGACATACCCAGTCCCTAAGTGTCCCTGGAGGTAGCAGTGGAGGTTGGGGAGCTATTTTAGTGTTCATAAGACATCCCATAGCAATCATATCTTTTCTGCAATAAGGCTAATTCCAACTCATCCTTCATATATCAATTCAAATGTCACCCTCTGGGAAGTTTTCCTTGACCTCTTGCATAAGTCAGGTTCCCAACAGGAACAGATGGCTCATTCAAATGGGTAACTGAGGAGAGTTTAAGAAGGAACTAGGGACAACTCAAATGTCACCCTCTGGGAAGTTTTCCTTGACCTCTTGCATAAGTCAGGTTCCCAGCAGGAACAGATGGCTCATTCAAATGGGTAACTGAGGAGAGTTTAAGAAGGAACTAGGGACAAGGCCACTGCCAGGATTAAGGGACACAACAAAGGGTGGCGAAACAGCTAGCAACAGCAGCTCAGGTCCTCGTTCACCCTTGACCTAAAGGAGCAAGGGAAGGGGATAGTTACCAGAACCCTGCAAGACCTATTGCTGTAAGGAGGGGCCGCCTTCAGGTGAAACAGCTAGCAACAGCAGCTCGGGTCCTCATTCACCCTTGGCCTAAAGGAGCAAAGGAAGGGGATAGTTACCAGAACCCTGCAAGACCTATTGCTGTAAGGAGGGGCCGCCTTCAGGAGAGGATCACAGCCACAGCAGACAGGGACAGACTCACGGTAGCTGAGCAAGGACGGAGCTGGCCTTGCCTCGTCCCGCCAGGGAATACCACTAGCAAAACCCAGTTGGAAGTGAGAGGGCAGAGGAGCCCCGTTGGGGTACAGGGCGGGGTGGATGGGGTGTAGAGTGCATCTGGAGGGACAAAGGAGAATGTGCAGCTCACCTGCCAAGCCTGTATGCGGAGCTCCTGGTGCACCCATCCAGCCCTGTGCGTACCCAGAACGTGGCATTGTCACATTGTGCTGTAATTGGCTGTTTCCTTCTCTGTATCTCCTACAAGACTTAAATCTCCTCGAGGGCAGGGGCTGTGGTTTGTTTACACATGCTTAATAAACTCCACTGTGGAAAATGAATAAGAAGTCTGCTCAGACTAACGAAACATCACATTTCTTTGCTTGGGCTGGAGTTAAATCTTCTCCATGTGGAAAGAGCAGTTATCTCCTGCAATCAGCAGCTCAGATTACCAATTCTGTAGGCCTGACTAGTAAAACAGGAGGCCACAAAGTGAATTAGTGATTTAATGAATTTAATTTGTTTAGTAGACAAAAATCCTTCGACACAGTTTGTGGGGTGAGGGTAAGAACAATAAAAGGAGTCCTTGGTGCTGAAAATTTCTGAAAACACCCATGTGTTGTGAGGGCTGGGCCATTCCGAGGGTGTTCACATTTCCTGCATAACTCAGAAGAGGCCAATGCGTGGTCCTCCCGAGCCGCCCGGCCCAGTTACAAACAGGTCTTTGTGGAGCAGCCCCACTGGGCCCACCTGCCTCTCTCCGTCTCCACTCTCCCTGAGAAGCCTGAACGCTGCCCCAGCAGCCTGTGTCTCATTTTCCATTCCTGGCCATCCCCACCTCCTTCTCTGCCCAGTAACACTGGGTCACATCATGCTTCTGCTTGAAACTTCACAACAGCTTCTAGCTTCACTTAGAGTACAACCCGGGCTCCTTAGGCTTTGAAGCCCCCAGCCCTCTCACAGCCACATGTAGGCTCTTGGCCAGGACTGTTTCCCTCCGCTTGCTCCCCCCAGTACTTCAGGTCCCAGATTAAATGTCATTAACTCAGAGGAGCCTTCCCAGAGTCCCTGTTATGTTCTCATGATGGCTTCTACTTTTCCATCACGGTGCTCATTGCAATTAGAAAAAAACTCCTTGCAGCTCCTTGTCGGACTGATTAGGGCCTGTCTGTCCACTGCGGTGTGAGCTGCCTCACCAGAGCAGGACCTTGACTGCTCTCTCCTCTGCTGAATTCCCGGTGGCCTCACAGTTCCCTTCAGTGCATGTCTGTTGAACGGGTAACAAACTAAAAGGTCTTCCCTGGAATGCTAACAAGCTTGCTGGGGAGACAAAGGCTGACATATGAAACTATCTCCAACAGCACAGGATGGTGTGTGTGTAGCCATCTTCAGACAGCTTGGCCCTCGTTCCCGGAGCTGTAGGAATTCATAGAAAGGAGGAAAAGGTGTTCGCAACCTAGTGAGGACTCTGCATAAGGCACTCATTCCAGGGGAGGGGAAGACAGCAGGAACGGTAATGTTGTCATGTACCTACAACAGGCCAGAGACCTATAATGCAATACTTTTTTCAATCTGCATGGTTATCCTAGGTTTACAAATGAGGAAACTGAGGCCCAGAGAAGTAAAATAAGTCATCCAAGGTCACACAGCCAGTAAGTGGTAGAGCCCAGAGTCAAACCAAGCAGGTTGGATGTCAAGTTTGCTTTTCTATCACTTGGCATAGGAAAGGAAGGGGGCTGGTAAGTTGTCACTCCCAGGCTAAGTGGACAGTGTTTTAAATGTGGGCTTAGGACAGAAAAGTGTCATACCTATGGTAACACTGGCAGGTGACCTTGTTACGATATTGGACTCAGATCTGAGATGCCATCTGGGTGCATGTTATGTGGATTCTGAGGGGCCCAACAGAAATTGGGGCAGTTGGGCCCATTCCAGAGCAGCTGCGAGCCCCTGGAGACGGCCTGAAATTGGGCAAGCCCTGGAATGAGGGTCTGGGCACCGCTCCCAGCATCTGACTTTGGAAGGAAGCAGAAGAGCTATGGTTTGGGAGTTTTTCCTTCTTCAATGAAGACCCATTGCAGCCTGTTCTCAAGGGTCCAGCACAGGTAAGGAGAGCAAGGGGGTGGGGTATTTGGGGGAGGCACAGGAGGGGATCATTCCTGCCGGGCTGACCTCAGCTGGGTAATGTGATCAGCCTGTCATGGTTCTGAGCCCTGATTTGGGAAGAACAAAGAGGCCAGGCCCCTCTGCCTCCTCCAGCCAGGAATGCAGCTGGGGGCCAGGCCGTGACCAATGCGGAATGCAGGTTGGGAGCGCAGCGAATGCGGTTTGTAGAGCAAGGCTTTCATGCATTGATGGGAGCCGGGCTCACAAAGCTGGGCTGACATGCCCCCGCGCTTCCAACTTTGATATCCCAGCCCCACCTTGGGGGAGTCGCACATCCCCAAGCTGTCCGGCCCCGGACTGCCCTGCTGTGGCCCTTGAGGTGGGGGTGGAGTGGGGAGTGGACAGCTCAAATCCAGACTCCCAACCCCACCAATATCCCTAGGCGTCACATCTCTTGGTCCATCCCTCTCCATCTCAGGGAGTCTGAGAAATAGGCTGGGGAATGAAGGGGGCTGCTGCTCAGCCTCCTCCCTGCTCCTTAGGGATGGGGAGAGATGGATGGAGAGACAGACAGATGTACCATTGGAGAGGCTGTCAGGCCTCAGGTCACAGGAACCTCTTGAGGCCACCCCCTCCAGGGAGATGAATACTGTTGGGGTTGGGGTTGGGGGGTCTGCCTCCGGGCTAGACCATCTGAATGCTTTCTGCATCCCAACGCTCCTGGCTCCTCCTCCCCAGCCCCAGCATCTCTGCCCAATGGCCGGCTCGCTCACTGTGGGGTCCTCCAGGCCAGCTCTTGTCTGCCTTCCCAATTACCCACTGCTCCCTCCTCCTGCCTACTCCACTCCGGGGTGTGAATGACAGTGCTCTGCGGTTTACAAAGCACAGTTACATACATTAGCTCATTCGATCCCTGTAAGACCCTTATGAAGAAGGGACTCAGCCTTATTGTACACAGGAAGGGAAGCGAGGAGGTGGAAGCTTCTGGAGGATGCTGGATTGCATGCTCTCGTGGACTCTGTTGCCTCAGATGATAGCAGGCGTGGAGATGGGGAGAATGCCAGTGACCCGGGGGCTAAATTTGTCCATGAGGTGAAGGCTGGAGCTTAGAAGATGCTCTGCTCACCCTCCTATCCCCAGTTGTAGCACATGCCTGAGGAAGGAAAGGTATTTCACAAACGTCTGCTGATAACTTGAATGTGTCTGTGTCTGCCTTATCCGAGGTGAAGGCTGGAGCTTAGAAGATGCTCTGCTCACCCTCCTATCCCCAGTTGTAGCACATGCCTGGGGAAGGAAAGGTATTTCACAAACGTCTGCTGATAACTTGAATGTGTCTGTGTCTGCCTTATCCCTCCTCCCTTAGGAAAGTTTGCTCTCATGAGTGGACCTAAAAGCCACACTGAAATATAAAATGACTGATGATAACTTTCAGGGAAGATAGTTCTCACATTACAGATGCAACTTCAGTGAGGAGAGGCTGGAGAACCTCTACGACTGAGAGCCCAGTCAGAAGGAGAGAGAGGAAAGGCCTTTCCCAGAGAGGTCTCTGGTCTCCCAAGAGTTCGAGGGCCCAGCCAAGGCTCATAGGGAAGGGATTATGACGGGTAGAAAGCCCTGGGGTCACTCTCTGATTTTCTCTCCCAGAGTCATAGAACATTAGAAGCAGAGGGACCTTAGAAATGAACTAGACCTTTGGTTTTAAAAAAAAAAAATCTCCTATGTTCTATTGCTCCCTTCATTCTCTCAGGCCCACTGGCAGCTCCCAGGTGTTTGTCATCATCCCATCTTCCTAACCAGAAAGAAAATAGGGCTTCTCTCCTCTGGATCCAGTACGGAAGTTCCCAGGAAAGGATTCAGCATTGGCTCAGCTTGAGGGGTGTCCACCCCCCTAGGACCAAACACGGTGGCCCTGGAAATAGGATGACCCAGCAGATATTTGGACTCCAGGTGAAAGGGTGCTGAAGGAGGAAAGGGTTCCCCAAGAGAGGGGATATCACAGACATGCCCCAAGAGGATCATGAGTTGGGCAATCACCCCAAGTTGGGTCTATTCCAAAGCACGTTCATCACAGCATTGCTTGTAATAGTGAGACTTTAGAAACAACCCACATGTTCATCAATAGGGTAACAGGCGAATAAGTAAGGCACCTGTTAGGGAATCCTATTCAGCTGTTAGAAAGACTGAAGTAGAACTATACATCTCTAGAATTTTTTTTACCAAAGGTGTATATTGCTTATGTATTAAAAAAATGAATATAAATGAAAGGAAAAAGCCTAACGCTTACATTTCAAAGAGTTGGGTCTATTCCAAAGCACGTTCATTACAGCATTGCTTGTAATAGTGAGACTTTAGAAACAACCCACATGTTCATCAATAGGGTAACAGGCGAATAAGTATGGCACCTGTTAGGGAATCCTATTCAGCTGTTAGAAAGACTGAAGTAGAACTATACATCTCTAGATGGAAGATCTCCTTAATACAGTAAGTTAAAAAAAATCATGTTTCAGCAAAGTCTGTACAGTGTTATTTATGTAAAACAAAGCAAAACAAAACCCTATATATTTATAGATTTAGTTTTTAAGTTTGAAAGGCCATGCACTGAAGTGTAGATTGTGATGACCTCCCTATATTTATATATTAAAAAGAATTTTTTTTACCAAAGGTGTATACTGCTTATGTATTAAAAAAATGAATATAAATGAAAGGAAAAAGCCTAACGCTTACATTTCAAAGGAAAAGAACATGCAGTACAAAGAAATTAAATGACTTGCACAAGATCACACACAGGGAAAATAAGTGATATTGAGATCCCTGATCTTCTCACTGCCCAGAAGGCGGACATTCTTTAAGCATCTGTCTGGTCTAACTGAAGGGACCGGAGGGTGACAAGGCTACAAGGGGGATCCAGGCCAGATGGCAGCAGGGATGCGGAGGAAGGAGCAGGGCCTGAGGTTGACGACCAGGTGGGTGTTAATTCTGTGTCTTGCTGAGGCTCCGGCTCCTGCCACCACTCCCTACTCTGCGTGCATGAACTGGCCCGAGGACACAGACAGCTGAGAGCCAGGAACGGATTAAGCCAGAGCCTTCACTGGAGAGGGACAGGCCTTGGTCTCCAGGAACTCAGTGGCTTCTGGTGGTAATGAGAACTGAAGAGGCTCATGTCCGAATCAATTAGAGTCTCAACTTGAAATGTAAACCAGTTCTAACGAATGCATTTATGGCGGGTTGCTTCATAAACCTTTTCGAGCTTCAGTTTCTCATACGATGGGGATTAAAGTGAGGACTAACTGAAGGAGCATGTGTAAACTCAGCCCACGATGCAGCTGAGTGTCAGGTGCCTTCCCCTGTCTCCTCTGTGCTTCGTTCCTACAGCCGAGGAAGGGGAATAATGAACCCGCTAGAGGACGAGGCGGTAGCTGGCGACAGGAGACCGGCCGCCGGGGAGCTCAAGTCGGCGAAGGCGTTCACTGAGAGGGGAGGCAGGGATTCTGGCTTGCAGCGTCCTGGAGACCGGTTACCCCAGAAGAGGAGGCGGGCTGTGGGCTGTGCGGGGGCTGCTGCACGAATGTGTTCTGCTTTCACGTCTGCGGGTGGCAGGACACGAGGTCACAAGGACAGCAGGCACGTGCAACGCACCTACGGTAGAAGCAAGGCCAGATGGCAGCTGATGTGGCAGAGGCGTGAGCTCTGCAGTTACCGGCGTAGGCAACCGCGTGAGTGAAGGTTTGGAGGCGCCGGATCGGGGTGGGAACGGGATGCCGAGGCCGGGGAAGGGCAGGGCGCCAGCACGTGCCCACCGCGCGGTTTCCTCCCCTGGAAGGCAGCAGAGGCGGACGCTCCAGGCCAGTGGGTTGCAACCCAGCTCCGAGGAGAACTTCCTGCAACCTAGCCGGGGCTCTGTTTCTACATATTAGCCCTCTGAGCCCAAAATGTGTTTGAAAACCCCACGGAGCAAGGAACAAGGCCAAGTAATGAGACAGCAGGTGTGTGTGTGAGAGGTGGCTCCAGGACAAGGAAAAACATCCAGTGAGAGTGAAAACAAAATAGTCATGAGGATTGGTGGTGGGAGAGAGGGTGACCCAAAAGATAGGTGAGCAAGAGGCTGGAGGAAAACGAGGCCAGGTTGGGCGAATAGCACAGGCGCTGGTCAGGTCTTCTGTCTTGAGTCCTATTGCAACCGTGTGACTTTGGGATGGCTCCTCTCTGTGCCTCGGATTCCTTATTTTCAAAGGGAGATAAAAATGCCGTCCTTTGAGGGCTCCATGTGGGTTAAATTAGCAAATGCACACAGAGACAGAGACCATCAGATATTAACGGAGGGGGTGGGACATGGTGAAAAGTATAGTCAAGAAGAAAGCAGAGCCACAGAGAGACGTGGAGCAATATGGATCCCAGGGCGGGCACATGCTCAGGTGTGGGCATCTCAGGGCAGCCCCTGGGGCCCCACATCACCTTCCTTCCCTCACCCCAGGTCTGTCTCCAGGACAGTGTTGCCAAAGTCACACCCACCCCAACACACACACAGCACTTCTTGTGTGGAGGGTCCTTTTGTTCTCTCGATCCTAGAGCAATTTTTTCACCCCAGGTCTGTCTCCAGGACAGTGTTGCCAAAGTCACACCCACCCCAACACACACACACAGCACTTCTTGTGTGGAGGGTCCTTTTGTTCTCTCGATCCTAGAGCAATTTTTGTTCTTCCAAACACTATTTGCTAAATACTGTGCTGACAGCTCTACATGCACAATCTTATACAATCTGCACAGCAGCCCTGAAAGGCTGCTAGGTGCTGTATAATAATTACATTTTACAGATGTGGACACTGCGGCAGAGGGAAGTTAGTTACGTAACTAGTAGAGGTGAAGCCAAAATTTGAACTCAAGTCATTCCAGAACCCAATGTTATTACCACTAAACACTTCTACAAGTCCTCGTTCAGGCTTCCCTGGGGTGGGGGAGGGCTCCCAAGGGGCCACCGTGCTTTCGCAGTGATCCAGTTAGTGTACGGTTAGTGTCCGTATGCTTAAAATAGCATCTGACAGATCATACAAGCTTACTAATTGTTTATTATTATTATTATTATTATTATTATTATTATTATTATTATTATTATTATTATTATTATTATTATTATTATTATTATTATTATTATTATTATTATTATTATTATTATTATTATTATTATTATTATTATTATTATTATTATTATTATTATTATTATTATTATTATTATTATTATTATTATTATTATTATTATTATTATTATTATTATTATTATTATTATTATTATTATTATTATTATTATTATTATTATTATTATTATTATTATTATTATTATTATTATTATTATTATTATTATTATTATTATTATTATTATTATTATTATTATTATTATTATTATTATTATTATTATTATTATTATTATTATTATTATTATTATTATTATTATTATTATTATTATTATTATTATTATTATTATTATATTATGTGGGGCTGTTTCTTGGGAGGCAATCTAGACCAGTGGCATTAAAGTTTAAGTACTGGCTTGAACTTCTGATTAAAGACGGCAGATTACACATATTCTTTAACTTCATTCTTCCTGATACCCCATTAAAAACTAAAAGAAACTTTAAAAAATTAAAAACCCACAAAGACATGGGAAAAGAGACAACAGCAACAAAATTCTGGAGTCTAAAAAGCATATTTAATAAATATCATATTAATAAGTAAAAACTGTCTAAGCAGGCCTGAGAAAGTTAAATCTTAACTCAGACTTTTGTATTTCAAATTATATCTCAGAACCACCAAAGACATAGGAATAAGTAATGCAAGATACTTCTAGAAGGGAGAGGGGCAAAATTGGCACTAAACACAAGAAGATTGGCTGAAAGTTTGCTCCAAAAGCAGGTAGACTACAGATCCTTTATTTTACTCCATGCTTCCATTCCCAGCAAAGACTAGACCTCTATTCTCTAGAATGATAAAACAGACAGTTTCTAGACCAGGGGATATAAGGCACTATTAGAGGTAAGTGAAAACATGGTAATTAAGTGCAAGTTTGCACCCTGAATGTTGACACAGCCAGCCTTCCTCCTCTGAATGGTGAAAGCTTGGCTTATATCCTTTAAGCGGGAGGCCCAAGAAACTTTATCAAATGACATCAAGAGTCACATCAAATGACACAGCTTTTTAGCACATAAGGAGTCATCCAAGATGCACCAGACATTTGAAGAAAGCTTCTAATATGAACAGCAACAGGCCTGAACAAACAGAAGACAAAAAAAATTCTTGGACAGAGCAAAGAAAATGTTCTCTCTATGCATGGAGAAAAAAACTCTTATATACTTAGAAAGATGTGATATTGCATCTAAAAAGATCAAGACTAGGAGGCTATTTCTAAAAAAGAATTCTCATGGAATAAGAAAGAGCTCTTATAAATTAAACATGATAGGAGAAAAATTTTAAAAGTCAATAAATGACTGAAAAATAAGTTGAGGAAATGACTCAGAAAGTAGAGGGAAAAGTTAGGAGAAAAGAAAAAAAAAAAGAAAATTAGAAGGTGCATTCAAGAAACCATTCAAAGTATAGGAATTCCAAAAACAGAAAATAGAGAAAATTAAAGTTAAAAAAAAATCAAAGGTATAATTCAAGAAAATTTTCCCCAGTCTTAAAGACATGAGTTTCCAGATTGAAAGAGCCCACCAAATGCCCAGAATAATCAATGAAAAAAAAAAAAACCCCACAGAGAAAGGTACATCATCATGACATTTCAGCACATGAGAGGCAAAGACAGGATCCTTCAAGGTTCCAGAGAGAATAAACAAGTTTCATACGAAGGAAGCAGAATAACAGTAGACCTCCCAGAAACAACGCTGGAAGCTAGAAGATGGTGGAGAGGGACCAGCTACTGCCAACCTAGAATTTTCTACTCACCTTAACTGTCAATCAAGTGTGAAGGTAGAATGGAAACATTTTCAGATATGCAAGTCTCCAAATTTTGTCTCCCATGCACTGTCTTAGGCAGCTACTGTGAAGAATGTGAGCTCCACCAAAAATGAGAGAAAGAAGACATGGCACCAGGAAAAACAGGACCCCATACAAGAGAGAAGGGAAGCTCCCATGAGATAGTAAGATCCTGAGTCAATGGCT
The DNA here is from genome assembly GCF_000696425.1 of Galeopterus variegatus. Classification (NCBI taxonomy): domain Eukaryota; kingdom Metazoa; phylum Chordata; class Mammalia; order Dermoptera; family Cynocephalidae; genus Galeopterus; species Galeopterus variegatus. The sequence continues at coordinate 932 of NW_007732964.1, read as the reverse complement.
TTGTAGAGACCTAGGGAGCTTTCAACCCAGACTTGCCCAGGCAGAGATGGGTAGAATACCTAAGGCGTCTCAACATTTGAGATGATTGAGAGATTACTCAATTTGGGAAGAGTTTAGGAATAAGTTAGTGACAACTACATAGGAAACTAAACAAACAACAAAGCCAAAATGATTTTTAACTGCAGTAGGAAAATTTAGCAGGCAAAGGAAAATAATCATTACATACTTACGAGTTGGCTGTGGATAGTGTTTATGTATCCATGATAAGGTAAATATTGAATGTTGATCTAATGAAAATTATGATCTAATTGTATGGGGGAAATGGCTGGTTGAGGGGGGGCAGGAGATGTGTGTGTAGGTGTGTGGTGAAAGCAGGGGTTTTGGTGAGAAAGAGATAAATCCTCCTCTTCTATAATGGGAAACAAAGAAATGCCTAAATTAAGCAAATCTAAGAAATGGTTAACATTGGAAAATTAAGAAGTAGTAATATAAATAAGCCTGCTATATAGCAACCAGGGTGAAGAATCCATTAAAAAGAGTAGAGGAGGTTACTCCTGAAGAGCAGGAATTGCCAGGGGCAGGGGGCTGTTGTGTTTCTTATCAAGCCTTGCAGAACTCTTGGTGTCTTTAAACTTTGTGTGCAAAAATTTCTGCTATTTTTTTTTTTAAATGTGATAAAGGACAGAAGGATGAACACGAGGGGAAGGAAAAGAAGAACAGGAGAGCTTAGAAGAGTCCAGTAGACTGGGCTCTGCCGTATGTTGGGCAAATTGCTTAAATTATTCAACTTCTCTTATCTTCTTCTGCAAAAATTGGGATAATAGTACATAACTCTCAGTGTTCTTTGGTCTCCGATGTGTAGTAACCACATATCACTATTGGTTATTGGAACCACAAACCAATCCATCAAAGGATCAACTCTCACGTCTATT
>NW_007732963.1:120738-121055 GCF_000696425.1 Galeopterus variegatus | reverse complement strand
AAAAAAAAAAAAAAAAAAAAAAAAAAACACCTCTTTTGATCCAAGTAATATCTCGCTTAAAGAAATACCAAGAAATCAAAATAGTAATTAACCACTGATCGCCACGTAACTCTGGGTCACTACTCATTAGCAAATTAAGATGAGGACTTCGAAAACGAGTGAAGGTTGCTAAGGATTCCCAAAGAATGGGCTATCTTCCCTGTTCTACTGGTGAAATATGGGAGAAATAGGCAATTTCACACACAGAAAACATTTTCAGCTGAAACTGTACAATGTGTCATCACAGTAAGTAAAAATATAACTGAATGGAAAAACAG
>NW_007732963.1:118758-119283 GCF_000696425.1 Galeopterus variegatus | reverse complement strand
CTGCTTTAGTGACTTTCCCCAGTTCCGTGGGCAATTCCTGCCAACTCCACGCCAGCCGCCATAACACCCGCTCTGAAAGCGGCTGTGGAGCAGAGACAGGCGCCGCCTTGGGGTTGAAGGGCCCTGCGCAGCCGCCAGACGTGTCCTTGGCGCAGGGGAGGGTGGGATCGCATATATTCAACAAAGGGCGTGCACTCCAAATATATATATATATAGCTATATATAAAGAATGCCCACAAAATTAATAAAAACCATTGACAATCATCCCAAATGCTTTTCCTGTTGCTAGTTTTTAAAGCAATGTCATTCCTGCTACTGAAATCATTTCTTCGGAGGAGTTTTAATTCTATTTGTATTGGGGAAAATGAGTTCTCCTATAACTCAGCAAATAATATATCTAAGTTTCTAAGGTTTTAAATCAAAAGTTATTAAAGCTTAAAAAAATCCTAAAGTCAGGGCCGGCTCGTGGCTCACTCGGGAGAGTGTGGTGCTGATAACACCAAGGCCCCGTGTTCGGATCCCATA
>NW_007732963.1:116415-117023 GCF_000696425.1 Galeopterus variegatus | reverse complement strand
CCCCACCCCCACCGGGCTGCCCTAATCTCCCCATTATTAACATCTTGCATTAGTGTGATACCTTTGTTACAATTGATAAATCAACAGTGCTACATTTTTACATTACTAAATCCATAGTTTACTAGGAATTGCTCTTTGTGTTGTATAGTTTTATGAGTTTTGAAAAATGCATAATTTCATGTATGCACCATTATAATAACATACAGAATAGCTTCACCACCCTGTAAGTGCCCTGTGCTTTATCTATTTATCCCTTTCTCCTTCTCCCTGAATCCCTGGCAACCACTGATCTTTCTACTTTTTCAACAGTTTTGTGTTTTTCAGGTTGTCATATAATTGGAATCATATAGAATGTAGCCTTTTCAGAGAGATTTCTTTCACTGCTTAATATGCATATAAGGTTCCTCATGTCTTTTCATGGCTTGATAGCTCATTTCTTTTTAGTGCTGAATAATATTCCACGGTCTGTATGTACCAGTTTATTTATCCATTCACCTATTGAGATATCTTTATTGCTTCCACATTTTGGCATAATGATACATAAAGCTGCTATAAATATTCATGTGCAGATTATTTTGTGGAGCTAAGTTTTCAACTCATTTTGGTAA
>NW_007732963.1:113992-114650 GCF_000696425.1 Galeopterus variegatus | reverse complement strand
TAGATTGAGCGACCCAGGAGCCCCAGGGCGGGGACTGCGGCGGGGTCGGGGGTCGGGGTCGGGGCGGCAGCCAGGCTCCGCCCCGGACAGCCTCTGCACACAGCTCCTCTGCTTCTTCAGGGAGAAGAATTGTTTTCTCCTCATCTTCACCACGTCGGAGCAACGAGCACTGGAGAGAGGCGGCGGCGCTAGGTCGGAGCTATTCCGAAAGGGCGACTGGGGTTAAACGCCCTGCCTAGGACACCGCCTGCCGTGCGGGGAACCGTAGCGAACTCGCTGAATGGCACGTTCTCCCCGACCTTCCCCACCAGCCGCAGAGCTCTTCAAAGGGACAGTCGCTGTAAAAGAGAGTCGCTCCTCACCCCTTGGGAAGCAAATGATCATAGCTTCAGGCTAGGGATCTGTAAACGGTGAAACTCCAAGGGCGCAGGCGTCTGTGGCTCTGGGAGTGAGTGTAGAAGGACTCTCCTGGGTCCTTCCCAAGTCAGGTTGCTATCTGTGGTGAGGAAATAATGTTCCCCAAAGCACGTGTATGCACGCTTCCATAGTTCAGTGGGTGTAACGGAGGACCGACTGGAGGACTTCCGTGGTAATCCTTACACTGCTGGCTCTACCGAGTTGCAGGGGTTTCCTTTGCACAGGGAGCTACTCCACAGCT
>NW_007732963.1:34972-113281 GCF_000696425.1 Galeopterus variegatus | reverse complement strand
ATTAGATTTGGGTCGGTACAGCAGCATTAATATGTATACCGTGCAGTGCGAAGGAGGAGGAGGAGGAAGAATCTGGGGAGAAGGCACGGTATGGCCACTGGTGCTGTCATTCCTGAAGATGAAGAACACAGGAAAGGAAGCAGGTTTGTGGGAAGGGTGGTGGTGTCAGCCTGGGACAGGTTGAATTTTCTGTCTGAGGAACCAGTGGGTGAGATGTCCATGGAGGCTGATTACGTGGGGCTGGAATTCAGGTTAGGGAGTTGAGCCTGGAGATAGTGGTTTAAAAGTCATCACTGTTGGGAAGTGGGGATGGATGGGGTGAGGGTTCCCAGAAAAAATAAAGATACAGGATTCCCAGTTAAATTTGAATTTCAGATAGATATTTTATGGGACATTCTTGTGCTCAAATATTATTTGTTGTTTATCTGAAATTCAGTTGGGCATCTTGCATTTTATGTTTAATCTTAAGGCAGGGTCAGTTGTATTTTAAACTGGAAGGGGTTGAGATTTCCTGGAGAGAACACGTAGAGGCAGAAAAAGACAAAGTGTCAGAGATCACCAATATTTAGAGAGTGGAGGCAGAGAAGTGAGTGAAAGGATCAGGAAAGATATGCCACAATGGTCACAGATGCCAAGTACCAAAAAAAGTCCATGTGATTTGAGCATCCAGGGTCCTTGGACACTGTGACCAGACAGTTTCCTCAGAGATCTTACTGCAGGTGCCATATTACGGTGGCTTGAAGAGCATGTGGAAGGTTGTACCCAACTCCTTCTAGGAGCTTGGCCATGAAGGAGAGAACTGATCAGTCCAGAAGTCTCATACTTTTCAGAATTCCATCACTCTTCAAAGAGTTCTGGTATAAAGGCAAGTTTTATTTCCAGAAGCATGAAGCTTACTTCTGACTTTTCCAGTCTGCTTAGACCCACCTGGCTTATGGTGGCACCGTCCCTTCTTTCAATCAGCTGAGGCAAAAGGCTTAGTATCAGCCCTAGAAAGAACCTTGGAGCTGAGGGCCTGGCAGCATGTGAGCAAGCAAAATACAGACATGCTTGAGAGAGAGATGAGCACCATTTTGGAGGGGGGAGAAAGGAAATTTAATTCTGAGAATAAATAAAAATGTATTTTTTTCCTCCCAAATGTTGTTTGGCCAGGGGAAGGATTCTCACTGTAGATGTGGGAAATCTCTAGTTCAAATCCAAGACTCCTCTGGTTTTCTACAGGGAAATCCTTCATCTGTCATTGAGAACAAAATACACCCTTCTCTCTTCTCTCCACGCATCTTCTGAGCAATGCTTTTAAGATGCTTGATAGTGAAGTGAGTCCATAAACATGTATTTTAACGTGAGGGAGAAATCCTTCTGTGATGTTATACAAACTGTTTTTTCCTGTACCCTGAGTTTCAAAGTAGCTCAGATGGCTTTGACTTCTTCAGGTGGAGAGGGATGCCAAAACCATGGACTATACTTAATAAACACAAATTAACTTTTAAAAATGGATTATGAGACTTAGGATGGAGAGAGGATGCAAAGAACATTACTCCTACCTAATACCAAGAAAACCCAATAATTTACAAACTTGTAGCTTTTCTTGAACCCATCAGAGAGGTAAGGTCTCATGAGAACCAAGTAAACTCAAATCAAGACAGGGAAAAGTTCCTCCAAGCAGAGATGAACACACAAACTGTGTCACCTTTTGAAGAGCTCGTGAAAAACAGGTTGCTTCCATAAAAGCCAGTAGGAAGAAATCAGCTAAATTTAAGGAATTCTTAAAGGCCAAGTGTGGGCTAGTTTGGAATAGCTGGGGGCTAGATAAAAGGAGAGTTTGTGCTCACTCACAAGTTTTTTTCCATGTGCCTCTGTTATAAAAAATGTAACTTTAACCTGCACACAAATTGTTCCTGTAAGCACTTACTAAAAATGAGGAAAATATATCTAAAGGTATTTTAAGTGAAGCAGCTTTTTACAGGCCAAAGCAGAACTAGACACACATTCCAGGGGCCAGCTGGTCTCAAGGACTAACCAGCCCTCTTATCTACAGGACACCTGGCAGAGCCCAAGTGATTAAAAAAATTAAACAGTCCCTTATCGGAGTGTTAGCCTGTTGAGCCTGACCATAAATAAAGTCTTTGTCCAAAAAAAAGGTATAAAAACTCCAATGTAAAGAGGGGAAGGGCCGCTTTTCCAAAAGGCAAAGCGCCCCAGCATGCTGGATAATAAAACCTCATGTTTATTGCACCGGTCTCTTGTCTTGTGGTCTTTGTGAAGTGAGCCACCCCTGGCGTGGGATTTGTGCAAAGTGCACGGGTCTTATACCTCCACTGGATGCTCAGTGTTCTAAAAACTGGAAACATGGTAGGAATTTGGAGAGAGCACCTACGAATGGTTCAGGGGTGGTGGAAGTGATCAGATGCTGCTGGAGGCAAACACAAAACTCTATTTGCTTTCCCAGACCCTTCTCTTCTGCCAAGAAAGAGCCTTGAGCCACTGGGGGAGGGACAACCACCTCTCTCCACCCTAAGGCACAGGCCAGGATACCAGGCTTCTGTGGGAGAAGCAAAACCTGTCTGCTTTTGAGAAAGAGGTAAGGAAACCCTCATGCCCTCAAGACAGAAACAAAGACCTTCTGCTGCTGAGGGAGGTGGAGAAGCAAAACCCTCTACCTCTGGGGGAAGGGCAGGAAATTGTAATGGGGCTCAAAATCCTAGAGATTCAAGCAGGGCTGGTGGAGGGGCCAGAAGTTCATATCCAAGGCCAACCACAGATAAAAATCAGACTTTGTTGCCACTATATGTGGAAAAGCAGAACTCTTGAGAACGACCCGAAGGACTCGAGAAGAGAGTCATCACCAGACCTGCTGTGACAGATGGCCAAGGCCCCACGACAGAGACACAGCATTCCTAGCAGCTGTCTTTCCCCACGACACTGGAACTAGCAGGTCTTTGCGGTTACGCTCTCTCCTGACTTGCACGACCAGAGAAAGCGCGGCTTTGGCGCTGGGGTTTGGGATTCAAGGAGGCGCCCCAGGCCAGGCTTCCCAGCTCGCAAGGCGCCCAAAGGCGGCCTCGGCAGAGAGTTTCTCTGGGTCTCGAACGAGTAACTCTCCGCCCGTTCTGGAACTGAGCCCGCCTCCATCGCGTCGCAGCGCGATCGCTACTAAACACACGGTGTCCCGAGTTTGCGGTGGGGGGTAGCGTCTAGCTCTTCTCTGGAAGACGGAGAAGACCGAGGTCTCGTGCGCTTTTCAGATGGAGCTGACAAGCTGGAGACCCACAAAGTGGAGCGGAGAACGAAAGAAAGAAGGCGGAGTGAAGACGGCGGAGGAGAAAGCGCGCCTTGGGCGGTACCGGATTTGGAAGGGCAGGTGCCCTCTGAGAGGTCCGAAAGCAACGCCTGCCTGGACGGAGGAGGGAACGCTCAGCCTGAGAGAAAGTGAGCCCCTCCGAGGTCCTCGACCCTCTGCGGAGAGCCCTGAGCCCGCCGGTGACCGAGGATTCAGCGCCCGTGACGCGGGGGTGGGGTGGGGGCTGGGTTCCCGCTTCCAAGGGACCGGGTCGCGGTGCGCTGCGTCCTCCTCTCCGCGCCCGGGGCCGGCGCCGAGACTCACCAAGGCAGGCGCGGACCCTTGAAGCAGAGAACAGCGGATGGAAGCGAAAAGTTTCACCATCTGGTAAACCCGGAGCCCTGACTTAATACTCCCAAGGCGCCTGTGGATCGCTTGGAAAAGGCTTGAAGGCGGGACATGTTTATCAGATTCTTCGAGCGGTGGCTACTGAAATCGGTTTTAATTTCCCAGGTGATTCTAAGGCCGGGTTTGTACTCCATTGACTTTAAGCTTCTCGGAATTTCCAAGATAGGACAGGCTGCTCCACACCTGAAGGGGGCAATAGCCACTTTCCCAGGTAGTTCCACAAACGCGGATTTCTCCGATCAGTCATCACTTGGCGTTTACTAAGCACTAAGAATAACAAGTTCTGCAGTCAGCCGTGTGCCCTCGGACATCTGTGGTAGCGCAGAAGGTGGTAGAGTTTTTCTGCAGGCATCAGGCCGCCCTCCCTAATGAATAAGAATAGTGGATTACGCAGCCAAGAGAGGACTAGTAAATGGAAATATGTATGGGAAAATGTTATGGAGAATTTAACAGAGACAAGAGATTTAAAAAAAAAAAAAATGTAAGAAATGTCCTAGAGAGGAAAACAGAGAAAATGAGGAGGAGAGGATACTCGAGGAGAGAAATAGGTGATGCATTCAGAGAACTGATGAAACAGCTAAATTCCAGATACAGGAAGCATAATGTACAGGAAACACAATGCAGGGTTTAAAAAAAATTCCAAACATAGCTGCACTGCGGTGAAACGCCAACTATCCAGAGCAAAAAGGAGATGTTAGAAGCAGCCAGAAGAAAGAGAATAACAAGAAGATACCTGACTTCCCAATAGCAATAATGAAAGATTGAAGGCAGCGCTAAGAGAAAATAATGTAGAATCACATGTGCAGAAAACCCATCAAGAACAAGGGTGAAATAGAGACTTTTTTTTTTTGGTAAAAACTGAGAGATTTAATGACCAACAGGTCTTTAGTAAAGGAGCATCTAAAAGAGGACCTTCAGGAAGACAAAAAATGAGCCTAGATAGACTGAGATACAAGAAGGAAAGGTCAACACAGAAATTGGGAAACATGAGGATAAAAATGGTGGATCCAATACATACACCTGTATTCTCCCGAAATCCCACTAAAACTATAGTATGGGAAAGAAAATAGCAAGAACATTTTGGAAGCAGAAAAGCAGATAATTTAGTAGAAACTGACATGCCAGGACTGAGAAAAAGATTAATTCTATTCAGGTATCAAGGAAAGTCAAGAACCAACTCAATTTATTTCATAGAATTTCTCTACATTTTAGGAAGTGGGATGAATATAAGGCTAAGTCAGGAAGGACTGATCAAAACTGTTCAAGAAGCCGTTAGATACTAGATATCTTTCTTTAGCTCCCAAGCTGATTGCTGTCCCTCTTTCACACCAGCAGACGGCTGGATGATTTGTCTCTGAAACAGATCAAAGAAAGGGTCGCTGGGTTGTTGAAGATAGGGGCACTGTATTGAAAACCAGGGGACTAAATCAATGTGTGTATACTGGATACTGAAATGCTTTTCTAAGCTATCTTTTCCCACTTCATTTCCGCAAATGTGGCTGATAGACAGGAAATGAGAAATCTCTTAGGGGAATCTGACAAGTCCAAAATGAAAGTTCTAAAGATACTGACGTTGGTGTTTTCTAAAAAATCGAGCCAGCCATATCCACATAGAGTGAGGCCCAGAATCATCAAGCACCATCTGAGCTCAGAGCTTCCAAACAGCTGTTTAGTCTCCCTCTATTAAATATAAACATTTAACCAAGGATCAGCAATTGCTGGGAATAAAAATTACTTAATGTGGTTTTATTTGTCTGAAAAAAACAAGCAGGAAACGGTAGCGTGGAGGAAATAGTGACTATGCAGGGAGGAAATAATTTTATTTCAAAAAATGTTTTCAGAAATAATATGTCGCACTCATGGGACAAAAAGAGATGCTGTTTAAAAAACAACACTTAACAAAAAAGCTCTTAGGAACTAGAAATATGACAGCTGAAACTTTAAAAATATGTTAAAAGATAAAAGCAAGGAAAGCTCCCAGAAAGTAAAGCAAAAATAATTACCAATAGAAAATATGACAGAAAAGTTAAAAATATTTAAATATCAATAAAGAATGTTGTATTTTCAGCCAATGAGAGACAGAAAAAATAGAGAAATATACATTGCTAGAGTAGTTTAGAAATTTTCCCATATTTTAAGGGTATTAGTTCACAGATTAAAAGGGTTAATCTGTGAATTAACAGTGTGCAAAACAGTGAATAAAAATAGAACCACACCAAAACATATCATATCTACAATTCAGAAGATCTGCTCGAACAACTCAATAACATGAAAACAAATAACCCAATTTAAAAATGAGCAAAAGACCTTTAGCTTGGGGAATATCATAATAGCACCCCTGTGATAAGGCAAGACTAATATCTATAGTCTGTTTCCTGGGAGACTTCCTAAGTTTCTTAAGTCTGTGGGGCTTAACAGGGCTTGTTGATGACTTCTCATCTGTGATTTCCTTTCTTTTCCAAAACAAATTTGGAAAAAAAGAAAAGAAAAGCTAATATGGTTGTTACTGGTCAAGAGATGTTTTCTTATTCATACATTCAAATTTTATGAAATTCACAGTTCTTTGAATTACTTAGGTGCTAGGGTAGCTCTGCACAGACTGGAAGAAACATAGAATCTCAGTGCTAGAGGTCATCCAAACCAGCTATCGTCTACAATATTTCAAGTCATGCTCCCTGAGCAATGATTTTTATTTCTTGGTCCTGTTGCTTTGAATACTTTGAGAATAGACTGACTTCCTTTCTTCTAGTTTTATCTTTGGAATTGTCTGAGCCCTTTCTACAAACTGTCCTCAAATTTTTAGAGATGGTCTACGTCTTGAGAAAACACCTTGAATGTGGTCTAGTTTTACTTTTTCACCCCAAACTTTTGTGGAGGTCTCTATAGCTCCCAAGCCGCCTTTATGTTGAAGTGTCTAGAGCAGAGGTTTGCAAATTTTCTTTCTAAAGGGCCAGATAATAAATATCATGTTTAAACTAAGCAGCGGCTTGGGAAGATCAAGTTTTTTTCTTTTTCTCCTCTTGTTCTCTTCTGTATGATCCTGGGAGATCAACTCTAAATGAAAACATTAATAAAGATGGTTGTGATTATTGATTATTTTCATTTAATTTTTGGTGGCAAGGAACAGAGATACATTAAGATTAGCTTAAGTAATGAAGTCCACTGTATGTTTACATGTGGAAAGTAAAAATATATATAACTTCTTTTTTTTTAAAGATGACTGGTAAGGGGATCTTAACCCTTGACTTGGTGTTGTCAGCACCACGGTCTCCCAAGTGAGCTAACCGGCCATCACTATGTAGGGATCCGAACCCGTGGCCTTGGTGTGATCAGCACCACACTCTCCCAAGTGAGCCATGGGCCGGCCCTAAAAATATATATAACTTCTGACAGCCAGATTGCCTAGACAAACAGGGTCTGCCACAGAGTCAGGCCTTGTGGAGACTGGGACTGGTCAGGAACTGGGAGTGAATCAGGATGTAGGGCAGCTCTGGTGACTGGGATATTTTGTTATCCCCATTAGAAGAAGACATCATTTGGTCCAAATCATGTGCTGTTCCATTATAGTTACTCAGTGGGCCTCTATCTCTACCGTCTTCCATCCTCCTGTGACTAAAAATCAATATTTAAAAAATATATCTCATTGGTTTGGTTGAATGAGAATAGTAGAATGGCTCACTCTGCCTCCTGTAGAGCGCTGTGTTATAACACCAAGGTCAAGCGTTCAAATCCTCACACCAGCCAGCCACCAAAAAAAAAAAATTTGGATTAAAAGAAGAAGAGAGGGCCGGCCTGTGGCTCACTCGGTAGAGTGCGGTGCTGATAACACCAGCGCCACGGGTTCGGATCCCATATAGGGATGGCCGGTTCGCTCACTGGCTGAGCGTGGTGCTGACAACACCAAGTCGAGGGTTAAGATCCCCTTACCGGTCATCTTTAAAAAAAAAAAAAAAAGAAGAAGAGAGCAAAAAGGAAGAAATTGGGGAAGGAATGAAAAAATTTCACTTGAAGTAGGTTTTTTAAAGGAATTGTTAATTTTATGAGCTCAGGTTTGTGTATGGTGACTATAGTGTGTGTGAGGTGGGGCATGAACAGCTGCAGGTTCATGTATTTTTCTTTGGGTGGCTGGAGGGCACGGGGAGGGTCCATAGTTTTTTAAGTTGTTCACAGCTTGGTCTAGTTTTATAGTTAAAACTGACATCATTCTGTGTGTTGAAGCTAGGTGAGTTCCTACTAGCAGCTCTGTTCCACAAAAATCATGCTGTATTCCACAAGAGTATTTAGGTTTATTGATGAAATTAGTAATGATACATATGCCCCTAAAATGGTATTTAGGTTTCATGGATTAAACTTACATATGAACCCAATATCTCAAGCCTGATAAGGATTGACCTGTGTCCTCCAAATTTTACGTGTTAGAAGCTTGATCCCCACTGTGACTGTTGGAAGGATGGGAAATCCTATTACGGTAATTGAAAGGTGGGGCCTTGAAGAAGTGATTGGATTGTGAGGACTCTGCCTAGTGAGTGGATCAATCCATTCACTGAGTATTAAGCTGGTAGAGTAATGGTGGTCATGGGTGTGGTTCTGATGGTTTTAAAAGGAGCCAACTGAGAAGGTTGTCTCTCTCTCTGATCTGCTGTTTTCTGCCATGTGAGACCCCTGTGTTGCTGTAAAGCCACCAACAAAGAATACCCTCACCAGATGGGTTCCCTGGATTTTAGACTTCCCAGTCTCCAAAACAGTAAGCAATAAATTTTGTTTTCTTACAAATTACCCTGTTACAGGTATTTTGTTATAAGCAACAGAAATGGACTAATACATAGTCTTAACAGCATCTCATCTCTGCTGACAACATAATGAGGTATCCAAGCTTAGGTGTTATACAAAACACATGTCCATTAACTCTTGTTTCTATCTATCATCATTTTATTCATGTCAGAATTGACAATTAAAAAAATCTAGCTGTTCCAACCTTAATAAAGTACTGTGGACCTAGAAGTTGTCTTAAATGTTTTCTCTTATAGGAGATGTAAATATCTTGTAATCTCATTGTTACACGTTTTCTTTTTAAAGATTTTTTTAAAAAATTGTGTTCATGTTTATTCCAGTGGTCTCAGATCTATACGTTCTTATATTTCACTGTTATTTGAAATTAGGCCAACATGACTCCACACATCTAGAGGAATAAAAAAACTGTTAGCAAATGAAAGAACACATTTACCTTGTCCTTCATTTTCTGGGAGGTATTGACACTTGTTCTTTTTTTTTTTTTTAAAAGATGACCGGTAAGGGGATCTTAACCCTTGACTTGGTGTTGTCAGCACCACGCTCAGCCAGTGAGCGAACCGGCCATCCCTACATGGGATCCGAACCCGGGGCCTTGGTGCCATCAGCACCGCACTCTCCCGAGTGAGCCACGGGCCGGCCCGACACTTGTTCTTATGCTGCCCTGTGCTTGAGTCTTCAGCTTCTTCTTCTTCTTCTTTTTTTTTTGGTGGCTGGCTCACTCTGAGATTTGAACTTTTGACCTTGGTGTTGCAAGGCTGTGCTCTTACCAGCTTCTTGTTCCTCCAGGTAAGACCAGGACAGGTTACCGAGGACCAGGCAAGGGTCATTTACATCATCCTGGCCTGGTCAGAGGACATCACATGACTGACTGATTGGCCCACTGAATTGCTGAACAGGTGGCTTCCACATCTTTGTCTATTTGGCATTTTGATAATTGATCAAAAGTTCTTCTGTATGCTTTAGACAACTTAGACACAATTCAAAAGACTTTCCTGGTGCTGTTTTAATTAAAAAATTGTTGGTTGAGTAGAATATTAGTTAGGATGAGGTAACAAAGTAACTCAACAATAAATCAGTGGATTAAAAACTGCTCTAACAAAGTAACCCAATGATAAACCATGGGAGGAAAGCAATTAGAGATTTATTTCTCTCTCACTTAAAATTCTGAAGTGAGTGATCTAGGTTTGGTAGGTGACTCTTTTCCACTTGGTCACAAGGTAGTGCTTATAGAGCTGGGTCCCCGTCATATGCCAGTTCCAGCTCAGAGCAGGAAAAGAACATGAAAAAGCTCATGTGACAGTTTTGAAGGTCAGGAAGTATCACACATACACACAAATTCTTCTCATATTCCATTTGGGAGAACTTAGATAAATGACCACATCTGGCTGCAAAAGGGACTGGGAAGTGTCCACAGAGGGGCAGCCACGCTCCAGCTATAGCTCTCTAACTAGCAAAGAAGGAGAGAATGGATTTTGGTGGACAGTTAGCCATTTACATTACAAGTGGCTACTAGTAGAATTAGGGAAAAGAAGGCTGCAACATGAATGCCAATAAAACATGCTTTTTGTTCTCCAGAGACTCTGATCTAAAATGCAATATGGTACATCCTGTGAGAAGCGCTATTATAAAATTCAAAGGAGTACAGGAATACAGGGAGGCGGAGATGTTATGATGAAGAATCAGAGTAAAGTTTTTCCTGGGCCTTGAAGGAAGCATAAAACATCAATTTGCTAATATTGAATGAGGAAGGGGATTTCAGATATGGGAATATCTTAAGCAAAGGTTCAGAAGCAGGAAAGTATAGAATATGTTTAAGGAATGGCAGGTAAATTAATTGGGCTGGGAGAGAAGAAAGTACAGATATTTTGGAAGATGATATGTTGGGGTCAGATTGTGGGGACTTAGAATTCCAAGCTTAGAGGTTTGGCTTTATCTATATGTAGTGGAGAGCCAGTGAATATTCGTGAGGAGAATAATAAAGTATTTAGTTCTGTTTTTTAGAATGAAAAGTCTGGCATTGGTATGGATGAGGGTGGTGTTGACAAGGAGACATTTAAGAAGCCAGAGAGACATTCATGAGGAAGAGTGAACAGGATTTGGTGAATTACTGCAGGGGGGACAGTGAGAGACTGGAAGGAAACACAGATGATCACAAAGAGATTCAACCTAGGTGGTTGGGAGGATGGATATGCCTTGGCGTGAGGTAAGCAAGCCTGAATGCCTAAAGGCTTGGGGAAATAGGAGTAAAAGAAATGGATGAAGGGCATTGGAGCACTATTATGCTGGTTTCCGCAAATTTGCATGGAATGATTTCTTTTCCTCCTAAATAGATAAAGCATTAATTCCTCATTGTCAATATATGTACTGAATATGCTTTCCCTTGAGAGATGGATCAGAAAAGTGTAAAAGAGCTATGGACAAAATATAGCACAGAAGTTTCTTCCAAATAGAATTGAATTATATTCAATTTAAATTACTAACAGTTTACTGAGCATTTGTCACATGTAGCAGTAGCTGAAAAGAGTAGTAGTGACGGTGATGCGGGTGGTCCCTGAGCCTGTAGTTACTTATGTTCATTCATAGTCCCTCGACCTGCTATTATCTTCTTCAGAGCAGACTTTACTTCCTGGTTCCTCAGTGTGTAGATGAGGGGGTTCAGTAATGGAGTGACAACAGTGTAAAACACAGCCACTGCCCCATCCAGGGGACTCTTGGAGCCTGGCCGAAGGTAGATGAAAATACAGGGGACATAGTAGACCGTGACCACGGTGACGTGGGAACCACAGGTGGAGAAGGCCCGGCACCTCCCATCAGCAGTGTCTTAGTGTAAACAATGTCCAAGACACCGTTCATGCTTTCTGTTTGCTTAAGAATATTATTTACACTTATTGATTGACCCAAGTAGTTTACTGATTTTGTTTATTTGGATCACAACATCACTGACTATTGTAGGATTTGACCTTTAATACATTGTTATTTTAATAGACCTTCTTTGCCTTCCAACAAATGAGATTCTCAAAAACCTTTAAAGATATTAAACATCTGAGCCAGATGTTATTTAAAACTCCCTTTGATTAATGGTTTGTTCAAAATGAGTTTTTCCTCACAATAATGTTTTAGGTAATTTTACTTGTTGCTTAAACTAAAGCATCTTGTAATTCTTTTTTTTTTGCTGTTTGTTGTTTTCTTAACATAAATTTTATTGTGTATATTTAGGGCATACAACATGATTGTCACAAAAAACGTAATCCACCTGGTTGGGCCCACAGTAGGGCAGGCGGAAGGTCAGGGTGGCCTGGATAGAGCCATGGATGGAGCCGGCCACCCAAGCTCCAGCCACCAGGATTGTGCACAACCTCCCACTCATGAGCACGGGGTAGCGCAGGGGCTGGCATATTGCCAGATACCTGTCGTAGGCCATCAAGGTGTAGAGAAAGCACTGGGTGCTGCCCAGGAAGTGAAAGAAATACAGTTGAGCCACACAGCCACCAAATGGGATAGCTTTGCTGGCAGGAGTGAAGTTTAGAATGATTCGGGGAACAATGACTGAGGAGAGGCACATGTCCAGGAACGAGAGCACGCCCAGAAGGACGTACATGGGGCGGGCATGGAGCTTCGGGTCGGCCCACAGCGTGAGCAGAATGAGCAGGTTCCCCAGCTGAGTCAGGATGTAGATGATGAGGAAGACCAGAAAGAGGAGGGTTTTCATGTTCGGGGGGTGAGACAAGCCCAGGAGAATGAAATCTGTCACCACGGTG
Source organism: Galeopterus variegatus (assembly GCF_000696425.1). Taxonomy (NCBI): domain Eukaryota; kingdom Metazoa; phylum Chordata; class Mammalia; order Dermoptera; family Cynocephalidae; genus Galeopterus; species Galeopterus variegatus. Next base: position 101,044 of record NW_007732963.1, on the reverse strand, counting down.
TCCAGGGATGGGTTTTTGGAGTTTCCAAGGGTTTTCATGTTCGGGGGGTGAGACAAGCCCAGGAGAATGAAATCTGTCACCACGGTGTCCAGGGATGTGTTTTTGGAGTTTCCCATGTCTTTCTGTAGTCTGCTAAGATGAATGGTAAACTCAGACAAAGCAGATACAACAGAGCAAGGTGATAAGAGGATGTTTTTGTCTGATGACCAGGGTCTAGGAGGTAAACAGAGTACTTTTATAATTTAAGTAGAAAGCACTTGCCATCAATCTGGGTTTGCTTGGCGAGATAACCCTCAGAGGCTGGTTAGTTTCCAGGTGTCCTGAAATGCTCCTTCAGTGGGAGATGCTGCATGTAAGTATTGGAAGCCAAGGTACAGGGTGTGTCTGAATAACAGTGTAAGTGTATATGATAGGTCTAGGGGGACCACAGAGAAATGGATTTTGGTGGTATGGGAGCAGTGTGAAACAATTACTCCACAATTACCGTTCCTATTGTTGGTTTCTGACTCTATGTCCTCGAAATGTCTCCTTCCATAATCTACAAAACCTTTGGGATCTGGCCCTTGCATATTTCTACAGTCTTCTTTCCTTTAGGTCTCTCAGAGCAGTATGTGTTCCTTCCTTCTGGATCTATGAATATCCTGATTCATCTTAACCTATTTTTATTCTTTAGGATTGACTTTGGCTCTCACCTCCCTTGAGAAGAGTTCTCTTCCCCCAGAAGACAATCTTCCAGAGATAAGAGCTGACAAAGGGCAATTGCAGTACAATGTTATAAGAGCTATTTGCTTAGATGCTTATTAGTTCCTTCTATTAGATTATAAAACCCTTCAGAGCACAGACCAAGTCTATTTTGGTCTCTGATCTATCTGCAGCAACTGTCCCAGCACTTGGCAACAGTAAGTTAATAAATATTTCTTGGCTGATTGGTTGACTAAGTAGATAGTGCCAACTCCTGTTAATCTAACATCATGTTTCTCTGCATGATCACATCTCTCCTGCTTTATGCCACATAGGCAGGACTGCAGGACAAGGGATTAGCCTTGCACTTCAAACAGTGTGAGCCTATGCTTAGTGTAAACAATGTCCAAGACACCGTTCATGCTTTCTGTTTGCTTAAGAATATTATTTACACTTATTGATTGACCCAAGTAGTTTACTGATTTTGTTTATTTGGATCACAACATCACTGACTATTGTAGGATTTGACCTTTAATACATTGTTATTTTAATAGACCTTCTTTGCCTTCCAACAAATGAGATTCTCAAAAACCTTTAAAGATATTAAACATCTGAGCCAGATGTTATTTAAAACTCCCTTTGATTAATGGTTTGTTCAAAATGAGTTTTTCCTCACAATAATGTTTTAGGTAATTTTACTTGTTGCTTAAACTAAAGCATCTTGTAATTCTTTTTTTTTTGCTGTTTGTTGTTTTCTTAACATAAATTTTATTGTGTATATTTAGGGCATACAACATGATGTTATGAGATACATATAGATAGTAAAATGGTTACTAAAGTGAAGCTAGTTAACATTTCCATCATCTCACATAATTATCCATTTTTTTTTTCTTGCGGCAAGAGCAGCTAAAATCTAGTCATTTAGCAAAAAATACAATATTATTACCTATAGTCCTCATGTTGTACATTAGATCTCTAGACTTGTTCATCTTACATATCTGCTACTTTGTATCCTTTAAGAAACAATACAACTTAAACTAGTAAAAAGTTAATTATACAGAGATCTGAGCATTAACATATCTAACCACTGGGATGTCATTAGAAAAATTCCCTTTCATAAACACGAATCTCAAACATATTTTATCTTCATTATTATTTTAAAAATTAAGTGCATAAATAATATCCAGTAATTATTAATAATACTAAATGCATTCTACTTTATAGGGTCCATAGAAATGTTAATTATAGACTTTATCCACAAAGAGAAGACTATATTAGATTTCTATTACCTTATTTTCAGAAGGAAGAATACCTTAATTACTTTTAGGATGGATGGGTGGTACTTTCTTTGGCTAGAACAGAAAGAGATGGCAAAGTTTGAGAGCACGTATATGATACAATTATGAGCCAAATTTATTTTCAATCAGTAAGAGGAGATACATACCATAATGTGTGTTTCTACCTTAGGCAAATGATATGTTTCTAAAATTTCCATTGAAAATCAAAATTTCACAAATCAAATCACATTAGGATTATATTAAAAAGACAATTATTTGGATGTTCATACATAATGAACATAAAGTATGTAATGAATCCCTATGCATAATAAAAAAATAATCTTTTTTCACCAGTCTGAATTTTCCCCTGGCTGTGGTGGATAAATCTGTGTGCACTTTCCCAAGTGCTCTGCTGGAAGAAGGCTCTTTCTACTTCACACACCTTTCATGTGGCCCTGGGCATCCTGGCTGGCAGGATAGGGACACTGATGGTGGTTACAGTGGGTGTGCCTGAGGGAGGGTCTCCTTTTCCAGGCAGAGGCAGCAGAAGAGAGTGGTTTTGATTTGGGGGGTGGTGTAGTGGGGTTGCAGAGGGAGGCAGACTGTGGGGAGGTGGGTAGAGGAGAATTCCATAAGGTGTAGGGAAGGGGACATGTTTGCAGAAGGACTGACTCACTCTAAGAAAGTGGTTTTAGAAAAAAAAGAACACTGTTTTCTTTTTTCTAGAGAAAAAGAGGCCAATCTAGAAAAAAACGATTGTTTCCCCCCTTAACTTAAATATGATACTTTATTATAGGTCTACTAATCTTTTGAAACTGTGGAGTCTTATTTATGTAAATTGAGTGAAGCAAACTTAGATTGGTTAATTAAAAAAAATCTAAACATTCACATCCTGGCTAATTATATGTATATTTTGAAATTTCCTGTATTAAATAGTATTTAGTATTGTTAAGGACAAAACAGTTGTGATTTAATATCAAAAGTATATGATTAAAGAAAATAAGAAGCCAGTGACATCATTGATAAATTCAACATTTAAAACAGCAAATAATTAGGTGCAGGGGCTTTGGCCTGGAAATTCAAGGAAAGGGCTCCTGGGGATGGAATGAATGAGGGTAGTATTGAGAGGCCAACGTAAGGGAGGGAAGAGTGAGACAGGGACAGGAGGAAACCATAGGATGGACTGTTCGTTGTGCTCCCCCTCATCAGGAAGCCAGTGCACTTTGAGCCCTTTGCAGGTAGTGCCTTTTCTCACTTTGTAAAAAAATCAGATTATCCTGGAGGGGATTTGGCCTCTTTCTGGCATATGTACACTGAGCTGGGATTTTGTACAGGACACTTTTGAGATGGGGCCATCCTCATTCAGAGCACATATGAATTGCTAAGGCTGAGGGATGAGGAGTGACTCAGTGTTGAGTTGTTCACTCTTGTTTGCCTTTAGGGCCAGACTCAGACCATTGCCCTTTTAGGCTGTTAGGCACCCGTGCAGAGAGGCAGAGCAAGGAGAATGAAGAGAGTCTGGGTACAGTAGGGAGGCAGAGCCCATATTTTCTTGCTCCAATTATCCCTTGCATTCTCAGTTAAAAGATAAAGAGCTTGCTTAAGAAAAGGTACTTGTTTGTATAAATGTGTTCATCACTGGGAAAAGAAGGGGTAAGGAGCCTGTCTCTTACCATGTTTGCACAGTAACACTGAATCTGATATATCATATACTACCTGCCCTCAAATAGAGAAAATAAAAGACATGGTAGTTTATAACTCTTTTTCTCAGTTCAAAGAAGAAAACTCTCCAATCTGGAGAAAGGTCAATTTAATTCAAAATTCATATGCTAGCATATTAACTCTGGAAGTAAAGGATGAGTTGAGGAAGATGACGGGGAAAAGAGACAAACTAAATACTGTTGTTGACAAAATTGCTAACACTTTTAAAGTCTGGAAATTAAGCATTTGCTCCTATTGTGAATTGATCAAGCTTTAAGAATGCTTTTCTTCTTGGACTCACATGGACATGGCAGCAAACTCTTGTAGGAGCTTGGTCTGTTCTCAAGTGGAATGGCCCAGCAGGTGAAGAAAGTGTCCTTCAGAGCATCCCGCTGGCTTGTGGTGATGGGTTACTGAATCTCTGCTTCAGAATCAAATTAAAATTTTCCAGGGGATCAGCTCATTGACTGATTTAAGAATTTATGAGACCCCCCTGCCCTTGGAGGTTCTTTATGGAGTTTGACTTCTTGAATGAGTTACATTATAAGCTACGTCTCCTTTGATCTAGTTTTTAAAAACGGTGTCAGGAGATTTGGAGAAAACCATTCACCTCTTGGGAGTTCTACCCTGAAACATTTACCACGTGAGAACTACATTCCCCAGATTATAATTATTTTTTGTTTTGAGAGCAAGTGGGAATCATTTCTGCATATCTAGTAAATGAGCTGTAAAGAATAACAACATGATCTGTTTGGATGACCTCTAATTTCTGGGATTTCTTTCTTTGAAGGATTATGGGACTCATACATTTACCCACATTATACTCAAAAGCAGATTGAAAATGTACTTAAATTTCAGTAATTGAGCTAATCCTCCTTACATATTCCCACTTCTCTGGACACTGAGAGAAAAAAAATTCCCTGAATTTAGGCCGGTTGAATAAATTTAGTTACCTTCAGTTTTAAAAGTCATGGATGACTCCATTGTTCTTACAGTAGTGGGGAAAGAGGATGGCTTCAAATTGTTCAAGTGTTCCTGGACACTTGTTCTTCTTTGTTGGGGTGTAGCAGGTCCGGTAGTTCCTTGGACCATGTAGGTGAGGATGATACCATCTAGACTTTTGGGGTTACTTGCTCTTACCCAATAGTTGGAATCTGTTGTGTGCTGGAGTTGGTTTGTACTGGCCTACAATAGCTGATTGTTAAATTTTCAGAAATTTTGTGAGTTCTTTGTTAAACTTGCAATTAAAATATAAATTTGCTTATATATACAAGGGTACTTCAAAAAGTTTATGAAAAGATCTGTATTATCTTTTAATTCTATTTTTTCATGAACTTTTTGAGGTACCCTCATATGTAATAAATTACGTTCAACACAATTCAAATTAAAAGTATGCTGTCTCTGATTACAGAAAATACAAGGGACCAAAGAATATGTTTTAAAAAACCCCACAGAGATGCAATCACCTAATTCTAGAATATAGGAAAGTCTACAGAAAAAAAAAAGACCAATGTTTTCAATCAGCAAATGGCAAGGAAAAACAAAACAAACCAAAAAACAAGAGGGAGAGGGAACTATTCTACATTAAAGAGGTTAAGGAGACATACCAATTAAATGCAATGTGTGAACATGGTTTTAGATCCTGTTTTAAAAAAAATTGTATGAGACTGATGCTAGAGGAAGGGTCTGGGGATGCCTGGTAGCTGATCTGAACCCACCTTGTCCTCTTACCACCACCTCTTGACTCTGCCACAGGAAAGAATTCAAGGGCAGAGTCACGGTAGAAAGTGAAAACAGGTTTAATGTAACAAATAAAAGATACAGATTTCACAAACAGAGTACAGCCTAGCTCCAGAGGCTGAGCAGGAACCCACTCCAAGTGTAACACAAAAGTAAGAAATACACATCTAAAGTCCAGTACAGAGTGCAGGCCGGCTCAAAAGACTGAGCAGCTGCTTGTTGAAAGGAAGTCTGATACAAATAAAGCATACAACCCTCAGCCAGCAAAGTGCAGGTTGGCCCCAGGAAAGTGAGCAGCAACAACCCCTTCTGCCTGAATTCAGCTTTTATAGTTTCACTAATGCATATTCAACTAAGGGGGTGGTTCCCAGTTATGTAACATAGTCTTACACATGCTCAGTTGGGGGCTTTTCTTGGGAACATGTTCATTGGTCAAGTCCTATCACATGCACTGGACATATTCAAGACTATTCTGTGCTATTTAGCATCTCTAGTGGAAGGTCATTCAAGGGATAAAATCCACTTTACTGAGTATGCCAAGCTACTAGGGTTATATAACCCTTCTCTACCGAGCATGCCCAGCCACTAGATTTGCATTAGCCAGCCCTTTGCTCTCTCAATTTCCGCATGTTGGTGCCAAAAAATAGGTCTAACTAGCAATAGTAACATTTCCTATAGGGGACGGCCTAGAAGAGGGGCCTGAGACATTGGGGAATGGCTTGAAACCCAGAGGTGTGTCCTGTAAACTGAGCCCATGGAAACCAAGCACCTCTTATCTCAAGACAACCTGAGAATTTGAACACTGACTGGAAAATAGATGATACTGTAACTAGTGCTGTTTTTTTTAAAGGTGTGATAATATTATAGTTGTATTTTTTAAAAATCCTAATTTCTTAGAGTTACATTGTACATTATTTATGGAAGAAATGCTATGGTGTTTGGAATTTGCTTTATAACAATACATGTTTTGGGGGAAGTATGGTCTATAGATGAAACAAGATTAACACATATAAATAATTGTTGAAGCTGGTTGCTAGGTACATGGGCCTTCACTGTATTATTCTTTTAGTGTTCTTTTAAATTTTGTGTATGTTTAAAGTTTTCCATAGTAAAATATTTTTTAAAAGATAAAAAATATAATTTTGCAATTAAATATACATTTTCAATTAAATAAATTATATTAAAAATGTAATAATATTCAAAACTCATCACTTTCTAATTATTTTACTGTTTTACTAATATCTATTCACATCTATGAGGGTACTTGAAAAAGTTCATGGAAAGGTTAGCATTATCTTTTAATTCTATTTTTCCACAAAGTTTTTGAAGTACCCTCATATTATATCTTTTTGGTGGACACCACTATATAATAGTGTATAATAATATTGCTTACTAGCTCCATGTGCAGTGATGTCATGTTGGAGCTTGAAATTGACTGTGGTGGGAGAACTTATGCCATGGAAATTGGCAAACATTATAAATCAGGGTTTTTTTTTTTTCTTCTGAGAACTGATATTTAAACATTTACCAGCATACCACTGGCTAGAATCCATAGTTGCTGTTCTTGGCTTCTGGTCTAGAAGTCACTACATGCTGGGGTGACTTTGCTTGACTCCAGCCTTATGCTGTTGTACTATCATTCCCCATACTTCTCTGTCTTTCCTGGCAAAACATACAGGCACCTCTGATTTTCTTATTTCCAGGCACTGGAAAACCAGATTTGTATATTTATGTCCCCTTGTGCTATGAGCTGACAGCCAGAGTCATCCTAAAAATTTGGAGCCTCTTCCTGCCACACCCATTGAAGCATGCTATTGTCTCTGGTGACCTTTGGTTTTCTCACACTCCGTAAGCCTCTCATTTGTCTTGAAATTTGACTTCAAGTTGAGGAAACGTGAACCCTGGCATCCAACCTCCTTGGCCTACCTCTGTTCCCCTCTTTTCTTCACAATACTCTCACATTTGCAGCGGCGAGGGTTTTCTGTTTTCATTTAATTCTCTGTGGAGCCTTCACTATATAAATTCTGTGATCACATCTGCCAAGCCTGGCTTGATGTGTTACAGTGGGAGATAAAGTAATTTAGACAAGTTTTTTCTTCTTATGACAAGTCCTGACTTCCAAGCCAGTTGTCTTGACACAGAACTAAAAACCCATTTTGCCACTAGAAGCTGAATAATAATTGTTTCTTTTTTTGTTTATTTTTACTGTAACATCGCTATCCTACTCTTCCTTCCTTGCAACACCCTACTCTCCCTCCCTTCCTAGCATATTGATGCTTTAAGTGGACATAATATATTTTATAAATTTGATACATGTTTTATCTCCACCATCCCTTCTATGCCAAAATCCTTCAAAGATTACTTTATATTCATTATCTTGACTTTACCTCCTTTTATTTATTTTTTTTGAGATCAAACCTTGAGGGGTTGTTGGGGGGAGGATAGAAACGCTGAGAAGGACAAGGAGATCCGATGTCATATTGACTGAGTCAGGATCTCCCCACCCTCACAGTTGTGGAAAAGTTGGCTTTACCTCTTAAATTTGGTGCACTGAGACTTCTCTTCCTCCACTTCAATAAAACCTCTGTTTTCAAAATCATCAGTGGCTATAAATGCACACAGATATTTATTTGGGGAAACAAAAATTGATTAGTCATACCTCCTTCTCAAGAAGCTTATATTATGGTGGGAAGAAGGAATCAACTACAGGTTAGACTGGGACAAAAAGAAGAGTGTAGTTATGCTTTCTGATGGTTTTAGTGGAGTTAGAAGCAGAGGCTAGGAAACTTTTACAAATTGGCTAACCCTTATGCTGCTCCTTGAAAGATGAGTAGACATGGAGGGACACTTCAGCAGAGGAAAAGTTTGAGCAAAGGCAAGGAGACCTGAAGCAGCCTGGCATGGGTGGCAAAAGGCAAGCAATTCAGAAAATGTGCAGCATGGGCTGTAAGTGGAATTAAAGTGAGACATAGTTGGGGTCTTATACAAAGGAATAAATAATATGTTCTTACTTTGTAGTGTCTGGGAAGCCATTGAAGGCTTTAAGTAGGAGAATGTCACAGGTTGAAATTGTAGGTTGATCATTCAGGCATCTGTAAAGAGTAGATTAGTAATCCAATTAAAAAATGGGCAAAGGAGCGGAATAGACATTTCTCAAGAGAGGACATACAAATGGCCAATGGGTATATGAAAAAATGCTCAGCATCACTAAGCATCAGGGAAATGCAAATCAAAACCACACTGAGACATATCTTACCTTAGTTAGACTGGCTATTATCAAAAAGACAGAAAATAACAAATGCTGGCAAGGATGTGGAGAAAGGGGAATGCTGATTAATACAGCCATTACGGAAAACAGTATAGAGGTTTCTCAAACAACTATAGATAGACCCATCATGCAATCCAGCAACCCCAGTACTGGGAATATATCCAAAGGAATGGAAATCAACAAGTTGAAGAGACACCTTCACTCCCTGTTTATCATGGCTCTATTCACAATAGCTAAGAGTTGGAACCAACATAAATGTCCTTCAACAGATGACTGGATAAAGAAAATGTGGTATATATACACAGTGGAAACTACTCAGCCATAAAAAGAATGAATTTTTGCCATTTGCAGCAACCTGGATGAGCTTGGAAAAAATTATGTTAAGTGAAATAAGTCAGACAGAGAAAGAGAAATACTGCTTGTTCTCACTCATATGTGGAAGTGAAGAAAGTTGATCTCATGGAAGTAGAAAGTAGAATAGTGTTTACTAGAGACTACCAAGGGGAGGGGGGAGGAAAGAAGGGGAGAGGATGGTTAATGGATACAAAATTGTAGAGAGAGAGGAAGAATAAGATCTGGTGTCCTACAGCAATATAGAGAGACTATAGTCAACAATAAAGTACTGTGTAACTTTGAGTAGCTAGTTGAGAGGATGTTGAATGTTTTCAACACAAAGAAGTGACGAATATTTGAGGCAATGGATATACTAAGTACCCTATATGATTACTGCACACAGTGTGAATGTACACAAATATCATATTGTACTGTATAAATATATGCAATTATGATGGGTCAATGAAGAAAAATAAATTTAAAAAAAAAGAAAAAAGAAATAGAGAGTAGAATAGTGGTTACCAGAGGCTGGGCAAAGGGGGCAGGGGACAGTGAAACGTTGGTAGACCTATACAAAGTTATAAAGTTGCAATTAGGCCAATGGCTTGGATCTCTCTACTGGCCAGCAAAAAAAAAAAAAAAAAAAAAAAGTTTCAGTTAGAATAAATTCTGGTGCTCTAGGGTGACAACAGCTAATAACACTGTACTGTATATTTCAAGATAGTCTTCTGGCCTCTTTTCTAAGAGGAATTTGAATGCTATAACCACACAGAAATGATAAATGCTTAGGTGATAGATATGCTAATATTCGGATTGGATCATTATACAATACATGCATGTATCAGAACAACAAACTGCACCTATAAACAGGTACAATGAAAAAGATACATAAATTAAAATAAAAAAAGAGTAGATTGGAAGGGAGATAGACCATGGTGGACAATGTTGCTATCTTGCCCAGATCCCTTGTTATCCCTTACCACTGTTTCTGTGAGCCCCATCCCTTGGATATGTGTTCAGTGATGAGCACCTGTTAATTCTTCTTAGGGGTGGGAGGAACATTTTTATCTGAAGATGCAGAAAACTAGAAATGCCCAAGTCTCAGTATGAAGACTTGGTCAGTGCCAGTGAGGAGAGAGATGCCTTGGATGTCTGTGGGCAGAGAAAGCACATAGTGATTCAAATATGAGCTCCAAATTGGGAGCCACCAGGGTGGATGCTCCAAATTGCAGGGGTATATTTGTAATCAAGCTACTTCTTAACTGGACCATTCGATTCAGCATAGACCTGGATGAATGTAGCAGGGCTTTTTTTATTTATTTAACAATGGTTAATCATATTTTGAGCAATATTTGGGAAGAAACCTAGTTTCAGAAATAGGAAGACAGCCTCAAAAGGAATTTTTCTGCCAATCTAGTTTTACATAGTCAGTTGTAAAATGAGACAACTGAAAAGAACTAGATGGTTTTTAAGCTATGTTTGATTTTATATTTCTATATTTTTGGTAGGGAAAGAAAATATTAATCATTTGGGGGTGTATGTGGACATGGATGTGTGTGTAAAATGGCAATGATATGGGGTATCACGAGATGGCAGTATCATATTTATTATAATCAGGTGCTACATCCTACTATGTGTGGTAATAAATAGAAAATAATAATTTCAGAGGGTTCACCAGAGATAAAAACTGCCTTTGATTCTTTTTTTTCTGTTTTCAGCATGTTTCCATACTTATCCTAGTTGCATGTAGTTCATTTTAATTTTCTTATCACTGACACTAAAAAATTGTTTCCCACTTTCTACTACACAAGGGCAAAATGCACAAACAGTGCTGTTTGGATAAAGTTGGGTAAGGCCAGGAGGCAGGCAGCACCCCTTCCCCCCATTTGCTATTCATCTACCACTGCACATAGGTGGCAAGGATGTGGAGAAAGGGGAATGCTGATTAATACAGCTGTTGCTGATTAATACAGCTGTATTAATACATGCTGATTAATGCTGCTGTTGCTCGAGAGACTGAATTTAGCATACAAAGGGAGTTTCGACAGGACTTATGAAAATCAAGGAGAGCCTGAGGCCTGAGTCAGCATGGACCCAGCAGTAGTTTTAACACTCTTGATTCCACAGGCTTTCCATGAGGGAAGATGATTTTGACTCTGTGACAAAAAGGAGTGCAAAGAATAAAAATCTCAGTCAGACAGCAAGTTCCAGAAGAAGAACTGTGCTCATGGCAGGGCTTAATAAAAAGCCTTATTTTTTTTTTTAAACATAATACATTGATTTCAAGTATACTAAAAAACTCTTATATCTATCAACATTGATTTATATAAATCTTTAAAGTATTAGCTTCATTGACATTAATTCACATACTGTCCACTCTTTTAAAGTATACAATTCAGGGGTTCTTAGTATATTTATAAGGTTGTGCATCAATCACTATCTAATTCCTGAGCATGTTCATCATTCTAAAAAGAAATCTTTTTTTTTTTTTTTTTCCTTTTTGTCTTTTTTCGTGTCTGGCAACGGATCACAACCCTCAGTGTTGCGCCCGTACCAGACCAGGACCGGCAACGGGATCGCAACCCTCGGTGTTGTGCCCGCACCTCGCTCAGCCAGTGAGCGGGAACCGGTCTGTATGTGGGATCCGAACCCTCGGCGGGAGCGCTGCCACGCTCCCAAGCGGCGCACTGTAGCAGTGCGCCACCAGGCCAGCCCTAAAAAGAAATCTTATACTCATTAGCAGTCACTCCCTGTCCTTTCCCAATTTTCCTCCTGACACCAACTCCTGGAACCTAGTACTTAAGCTATTTTCTTTTTCTGGGGGGTGGCTGGCCAGTGTAGGGATCCGAACCCTTGACCTACTTAAGCTACTTTCTATTTCTATGAATTTGCCTATTTTGGACATTTCGTATAAATGGAATCATACAATATGTGGCCTTTTGTGTCTGGCTTCTTTCACTTAGCATAATGTTTTCAAGGCTCATGCAAATTACAGCACGGATCAACACTTCATTTCTTTTCATGGCTGAAAATATTGTATTTTATGGATATACCATGTTTTGTTTATCCACTTATCAGCTGATGGACATTTAAATTGTTTACACTTTTTGGCTAGTGTGAATAATGCTGCCAAGAGCATTCATGTACTAGTTTTTGTGTGAACATATATTTTTATTTCTTTTGGGTATATCCCTAGGGGCAGAATTGCTGGGTCACATGGTAAATTTATGTTTAACTTTTTTTTTTTTTTTTTTTGTCTTTTGTCTTTTTCCGTGTCCGGCAACGGATCGCAACCCTCAGTGTTGCCCCCGTACCGGACCGGGGACCGGCAACGGGATTGCAACCCTCGGTGGGAGCACCACCGCGCTTCCCAAGCGGCGCACTATCCAGTGCGCCACCGGGCCGGCCCCTTATGTTTAACTTTTTGAGGAACTGCCAAACTGTTTTCCAAGTAGCTGCACCATTTCACATTCCCACCAGCAATGTCTGAGGGTTCCAGTTTCTCCACATCCTCACTAGCACTAGTTATTGTTCATCTTTTTTATTGTAGTTGCCTTTGATATTAAGTAGTATTAATGAGAGCTGAACAGATATGAAACATATTTATCAGAGATAGCAAAAAATTTCTTTCTGAGACATCTTGATAAATAGTTTAAGTTATTATTGAACTTTTCTTTTTTCCTCATTTCTTCCTTCCTTCCTTCTTCCCATCACTTTTTTCCTCTTGTGTCTCTCTTCTTTCCTTTCAGTTTCATTTGTTTTTAGTTTCTGTTAAATTACATAAGGAAACATTAATTTTAACATTAACCAATACAGAGATGTACAAGAAAAAATTCCCTCGCTCCATTCTTCCACTGCAACTCCTAACATAACCAATATTAGTAGTTTGCTATATGTATTCCTGTACTTTTTAAAGTTTATACATATATTTTATATTTACAATAACAATTTAATACTCATCACTCTGCAACTTGCTTTAGAATCTTATGAAGATTGTTTCTATATTAGCTGTTGCAAGCAAACTTAAGTGGTAGGCAAATTCCTTTGTCTTTCTAGCCTTTAAAATACAGGTGACACACAAACACAATATTCAATATATGCACACACATACTCCACTTCTAATCAATCCCAGACTCCATTACATAGTGTCATGAGAAAGAAAAATCTCAGTATAACTGAATTGACCACTTCTGCCTTTGCCTTCTGTTATTCTTATTAGTGTCTTTTCTATTTTTTATGCACAACTGAAGAATTCTTTTCAATATTCACCAGAATCACTTGGACTGAAACCTGTGGATTTGCTAGTAGAAACTGTTCATGTGAAGACTCTCCTGTGAGGGAACCCATAGCTGCTCCAGTGGAAGCTTAAAGTCACCCGTCGAGAAAGGAGCTCCTCCCCACGTGTTTCTTCTGGGTTTTGCATCCAGATTGAGCTTCCCTGCCTCACCCTCACGGAGGGTTTACCTTCTGCAGACTCTAGTGGCTGGAGAACTGGGATGCAGTGCCTGGCCTGTGAGGTCCTGCAGCAGATGTGGGGATTTTTTCTTCTTTATGTTTCCCTGAAGATGGGAGGTAAGTCTCATCTTAATAGCAAACGCGGCTGGGAGTTTTCAAACTGATTTTCTTCCAGCTAAATGAGTGCAGCTTCTGGCGCTTGTAATGAAAGAGTCTTTCCTGATACGTATTTTGCTCATGAGTTGCTAACTGTCCTCCTGTTGCTGTTGCTGCAGCTACGACCACCACCATTTATTCCTATCTAAGGAAGTTCCCCATCAATGGCAGTTCTTTTGTGATCACACAGAAACTATTATTTTTGATAGTGTTGTGGCTCCCAGGAGGGCTGCCCTGGTAACAGTCACGTGTCTTCTCATAGGCTCTGCAGGACAAAGTGTTGAGCAGCCCACTGAGTTGATGGCTATGGAAGGAGCCTCTGTCCAGGTCAACTGCATGTACCAGACATCTGGGTTCAATGGGCTGTCCTGGTACCAGCAACACGATGGTGGAGCACCCATATTTCTGTCTTACAGTGTTCTGGATGGTTTGGAGAGGAGAGGTCGGTTTTCTTCATTCCTTAGTCAGTCTGATAGGTACAGTTACCTCATTCTGAAGGAGCTCGAGACGCAAGACTCTGCCTCTTACCTCTGTGCGGTGAGAGACACAGTGATCGTGAGGCCTCTTCAGCTGTCCCCAAATTCAAGAGGCAACCAGTCGGGTATGGATGGGCTTGAGAAGTTCTAGTATTTCCCGAGTGTGTGCTCACTGACACCTCTAATTTTAAATTCGCTCAGAGTAATGTAGTGTAGGACTCTGAATCGCAGTATTTTCTGAACCGTTGATTGTTAGGAGAGGCCAACTGCTCTCTCGCTCTATTTCTTTTTTGTCTATTTCTCCTCCTTCCCTCTTCCTCCTACTTATTTGTACCTCTAATATTCTATGGCTCTACGGGTAGAAGATAGAATCTGCTTTTGGAGGAAACTCTTTATTCAAGGGAAAGATCCCTTGGCGAGTGCTTTTGTTTATGCAAGTTATATATTTATTCATTTATCCTTGGGAGACTCTGAAATTTGTGAAGCAAACTCCTCAGCTTGAGATATTAAGATTTCATTTAATTCTGTCAAATATATCCTCATTTTTGTACTTCTCTGAGGGATTATTTTGATATTATTTATCATTTTGGTAGATTTATTTAGCATGTTGGACAGTTTGGGGGCTGTGGACTTAGACGGTGAAGAGAAGATTAAGGAAAACTCTTTTCTGTGGAACAGAAGAGGGAAGTCAGGCAATGAGGTGGTGGTGGGTGGGGAAGGAGGGGGTCAGTAGGGAATTCTTGTGAAAGCACCGAATGATGAATATGAAGAACGGTAAAATATAACATCCAGTTTAAAGATTTTCTTTTTCTAAATTGTAATTCTTGTGTACTATCTCAAAATTTTTGAAGTTTGTTAAACATTACAGCCTGTATATTCTGTTCATAGAGGAAAATGCAGAATTTCTTCCTCATATGTGAATTCCTCTTTCTCTACATCTTACTATATATATTTATTTCTATATATTTTTTCCTTAGCTTTAGATGTTAGGTTCTTCCATTAGATAATTTTGAATCACTCTTTTTGGGATAGACAGAATAAGAGGGACTTGGTGGAGGGTACTAGGAAAGGACGGTAAGGTGGATAGTTTTCACTCAATGAATATTACATGGAGCGCCTAGTATGTGCTAGACACTCTTTCAGTTGCTGGGGTGCATCAGTGAATAAAAGATCCCCACATTCATATTGCTTATGTTCTAGTAAAGACAGAGAAAAAGTAGATTCATTAGCAAACATGCCTTTGAAAGTGCAGGGAAAATAAAGCTGACCTTCAGAACTAAACATCATTGTCTTTAGAAGGAAGAGAGCTGACATGTACTTGTATGCAAACAGTGCCAATGTCATGTGCTTGTTATAAATTTTAAAATACAAATTACTCATGAGCTGAGTATGGGCTGTAAGACATGGGATGCTTACAAGACTGCAAGTCAGGTTATCCAAAGAGTCGCAATCTTTCCACAACAATCACAACAATTCCTTGATTTTGTTAAGACAAGTGAACAGGTATGATGTTTAATGGGGGGAGGGGAAAGAGGGAGGGGAAAAAGGAGGAATTGGTAAGGGGATACGAAAATCAACTATATTGTATATTGATACATTAAAATAAAAAAAAAGAATTGCAATCTTTCAAATTACTCAAATGTATCTGGGACTCTACATAAAATCAGAAAGATACTGAACATTTGAATGAAAGATCTAACACTAAAACAAATCAACTTCAATATGTCTGTTGTTAGTAGAAATATAAAAAAATCAATTGCTTCATTAAAACTATGAGGGAGATAGAATCTAAAGAACTTCTAGCAAAGAGTGAATAGTAAATGGAAATGAACTTACAATATCAAATATCTTAAATTTGAAGACATGTTAGTTACTGATATTCTCTTTATTTAGTATGCTATCTTTGTATTTAATTTAGCAACTATGAAGAGTATACATAAGGACTTTTATAGGTTTGTTCTGACCTGTTTCCTTATCTATTCTATCCTAAAGCCGTAAGTTTCTAAACCACGTTTTTCTACTACAGAGATTTTCACCACTCTTTGATGCTTTCTGTAGGATGTCTCCTCTATCTGACCCAGCAATTTCTCCCACTTCCACCTGGAAGAAGGTTGGAGCAAAACATTAACAGAGAAGTAGGAGCCAAGGTTTTTACAGCTACTGTGGGTCAAAGTGGGAACCAGCTCAGTTGTCATGTTCAAACAGCAGTAGCTGTGTTTGGACTTGGGAGTCAGACACTTCTAGGTTCACGTTCAGGCTCCACAGGGTGTCCAGATAAAATCTCACAGAATAAAAGAAATGTACGTTCTCAGGACTGAAAAGAATTTGGAGTACAGGTAATCCAATTATCTTCCACAATGTTGGAGTGAAACTCTGATTTTTGAGACTCTTGGGATCCTGAGGTACCAGTTTACGGGGTGGAGTAAAACTCCAAGTTGGACTCCACCAGTGTTCTTCAGAAACCCTGTCTTTTTTCCTAAAGAAGAGGAATTTCAATTCTAGAGAGAATATGAGGATAAAACACATCTCTGATGAAATGTTCTGTCAGGCAGTATTCTGTGTGGCTTTTGAGCAAGTGCAAGCACATAATTTTCTTATTTGCCATCTTTCTGAGTCTCAGTTGACAGCCTCATGCATCGCTGTAACTGGGTCTCATGCCTGGAACCCATCAATTCAAATATTTGTTTCTGTTTGCTTGTCGTATCAACTTCAAGGAACTGTAGTTGTTATGTCTTCTCCCCCCGCCCCAGTTTTTTTTTTTTTTTGTGTGTGTGTGTGAATTCATTTATTTATTTTAAGCTCCCACCAATAAGTGAGAACATGTGGTATTTCTCTTTCTGTGCCTGACTTGTTTCACTTAATATAATTTTCTCAACGACATTGTTGGGTGGGAGGGAGGAGAGGGAGGAGGGAGGGAGGTTTTGGTAATGGGCCACAATAATCAACCACATTGTATATCGACAAAATAAAATTAAAAAAAAATAAAAAAAACCCAAAAAGCAAATATTTGACTCAACATATTTTCTAAACCTTTAAATGTATGTTGACCCTGCCTCTGCAGTGACTACCAGATGTGTACTCACTATTCATTATTGGATTTTGTATACACTATACTTTTCAACTGACCTATGTCCATCCATTTGTCATACATGAGCTCTTCTCTGGCATACTGTTCTCCTGGACCATTTTTTTGAGTTTCTGCACTCACCTTCCGGTTTTGTCCCAGCCATTCCCCTGTTATCCTCTCAGCTGGGAGTTGACTTGAAATCACTTTGTCACTGAATGTGGAAATGGAGGTGTCTTGAAGAAGCATGTGTAACATCTAATAATTAAATTATATCATTCTGATGCCCCAGGGTCGCCTGGTCTCTTCTGTTGTATTTCCCTATGAACTTAAGAGGGAATTAAGAAGAATTTCAGAACATCTTTTCCTAGGTAGGCACATACTTTGAATAATAGTACTGATCAAGGGAGGCCTGTGCCCATTCTATGACTAATCAGTAGGCAGAGCTGGAAGAAAAAAGATTCACACTTCATGGTCTAGACACCATTGGGAATTGCAACCTAGGTTTGGGAACCTGATCTTCCGAGGCTGTGGACTGACTTGCAAACTAGCTGTGCTTTTCTGCTTGCTAACCGGGTCCTGAGTTGGGAAGTGAGATTGCTCGGAGGACTGTCAGATCCCCTTGGGCAACAGTTTTCACATTCCACATTAGAATCACATTATAAAATTCTTATGCCCAGGTACCATCTTAGATCAATTAAATCAGAATCTTTGGTGGTGGAGCCTGAGTACTGGTATTGAAATAAAAAGGTTCCCAGGTGGTTCTAAATGCAGCAAAATTGGAAAATTGCAGTCTTAATAGATAAGTTGGGTTAAACCCCCAGAATTAAAAAATTACCCAAACCTATTGTACAAGGCTCAAAAAGTGGCTGAGAGCCCTATCTCTGATGCGGAGGCAGATGATGTGTTGCTCATCCCTTCTTTTCACCTTGGGCTGCTCTTGTACCTTGTAGTTGTACTTGCGGCTCTCTAGAATCACAAGCATGAGGTCCAGTTTTAACTGAGACATGTGACACCTGTGCCCAGATCAAAGGGCAGCTAGGGAACATCAAGGCCTTTCCCCCCCCTCACACTCTTTGCCTTTATGTTCCTTGGAGAACATCTTCAAATAAGCAAACCCTTTCTCAGGGCCATCATGGTCCTCTAAGCTTAGTACACATTTTAATAAAGATACATTAACAATACCTTAAACATGAAGGGTTTTCCTGAGGGACAAATATGAACATAAAGAATAGAAAATACTTAACTACATCTCCAAGCTCCTCAGACAATCAAGGCCAGTCCTTGTGGAAATTAAAAAATTCCAGGAACTGGAAGTTTGTTATAGTTGGGTCATTGCCCCCAGAAGCAGCATCAGTTGGTCCTCCTAGTGCTCTGTGAATGTGGAAATGCAGAGTCTCTCTGTCTGTGTTTCTGTTGGTGTTGCTGATATGTGGAGTATACTATAAAGCAAATGTACTTCACAGGGCCTGGTTTTCCAAAGCCTTGCAGTTTCAAATATTGACCTTACAAAACCCAGGAATTTTCCCCTAGGCTATTGAGTCTCTGTTGTAAGATAAAGAGTTGTAACACAGCAAGGCTGCTGGCTCAAAGACAGACAGGTTACTGATTGATATGTAAAGATACTGGGAAATTGCTGTGAGAAGAAATGTTTGCTAAGATCAAGCTTTTGTTGGTGGACCACTTAATTGCCTTAATGGAATGTCATCTGAATTGTTTTTACTGACTGTTACCAGCTTCTATTGTTAAACTTTTAAAACTTTAACCTCACCTATGTCTCTTCCTGTAACTTCCTGGGCTGGAGAATAAAGGCAGGAAGAGAACCCCAATTCAGAGTTAATTTCCCAAATGAAAGAAATGCCTCTCTCTTGAGGGTTCAGGGAAATTAACCACCTTGGGGCTTCTCACTGTTCAGAAGAGATGGGCTTTGAGTAATCCTTTGTGGCTCTGTCACCCAGGAGAAGAGGGGTGACAAATCCATGGGGGGCAAAGCAACACTGATGTGCTTTCCATGTGTCTAATTCATTGGTTATTCACCCTCCAGTATTTTATTCCATCCTCTGGAGGGGAAGGTGGCCTCTTCATCACAAAATATTTCCTGTATCCACACTCTTTTATGATCTCCTATTCATCTCTTAAGACAAACCCTTCTTTAAATCCTGGATAATGATAATGAGGGTGATGATTTTAGCAACCGTTTATTAAGTGTCTATCATGCTTCAGAAACTTTACATTAGAAATTTCATCCAGTGCTGTCAACATCCCTGTATTATAAATTTCTATTGGTTTCTATTGCTTATAACAGAACACAGAGAACTGAGTACTTTGTAAGAAAATGAAATTTATTGTTTACAGTTTCAGAGGTTGGAAAGTCCAAAGTCCAGGGAACACATCTGGTGAGGGTCTTCTTGGTGGTGACTTTACAGCAGGGGGTCTCACGTGGCAGAAAATGGCAGAGCAGAGAGAGAGAGACTCTCAGATGCTCTGCTATTAAAGTCCACAGAACCACGCCCATGACCACCATTATTAATCCATTCACTAAGCATAGTCCTACAATCTATTCACCTCTTTAAGGCTCCATCTTTCAATTACCATAATAGGATTTTCTACCCTCAACAGTTACAGTGGGAATTAAGCTTCTAATACATGGACTTTGGGGGACACAATTCAACCAATCCACAGCAAGTCCCTTTGAAGTAAGTCTTATTATCCTTATTTTACATACAAAACAGCCAGGGTTCATAAGGGATATTTAATTTGCTCAAGAACACATATCTAGTTGATGGAAGAATCTAGATTCTGTTCATAGACTCTAAAAGGTGTACTCTTTTCTTTCCATAATGATTTCTTTCTTTCTTTTTTTTTTTTTCGTGTCCAGCAACGGATCGCAACCCTCAGTGTCGCGCCCGCACCGGACCGGGACTGGCAACGGGATCGCAACCCTCCGTGTTGCGCCCACATCTCGCTCAGCCAGTGAGCGGGAACCGGTCTGCATGTGGGATCCGAACCCTCGGCGGGAGCGCTGCCGCGCTCCCAAGCGGCGCACTGTAGCAGTGCGCCACCGGGCCGGCCCATAATGATTTCTTTCTGAAATGGGTAGATATGCTGAAAGTTTATCAGGTAGTTTCTTTAGCCCACTAAAACTCCGGGTCACTGAAGTAAAGCTACCTTTCACTGATCATCTGTAATTGATGGCCAAATACCCTTGGAAGTTAAGTGACCCATCAATCCTTTATATTTAGCATGACTTAGTTTAATTAGTTCCTTTAGTTCCTTTAGGTGAATGGAAGTTATCTTAAAGTGATCTGAAAGTACATGGAATAAAGAAGGAAAAAATAAGGGGTTGTGGAAAAGGAGGTGGGAATAGATCCCAGGAAGAAAGCCGTTGAAATGAAGGGGTCCAGGTTTTACACAGCTAACAGAAGTAAGAACAGGTGTAGCCTCGTGTTTATTTACATTGTTTCAAGTTTGAACTGGTTTCATGTTTCTGACTCATACTTTCTTTATGTTGAAGCTAGATGAGTTCCTGCTAACAGCTCTGTACCACACAATCACTTTGTATCCCTTAAGATTAGTTCTTGATGAACTTAACTTTCATATATATATAACCCTAAGAGTAGTTACATTTTCTGGATGAACTTCATATGATCTTAAGATCTTATCTGTTCTAACAACAACAATATGACAAATAAGCTTAAGTGCCACGTAACAGAATTGTCAAACCTGTCACTGACTTCTGGATTCCACTTAAACTGATATTTTTCAAATGTCCAGTTGGCAATTTTTGGTGACTTAGCTGCTTTGAACTTAACAAATTATTGAGGATCCTGTATTGCCTTTATCTCATATTGTATAATATGTATCCCTCCTGATATTATGGCCTTTTTGCATAGCACAGTGTGATTCTTATATCCATATTAATATATTTTTATATTTATGAATTTTGAGTCTTTTCATGCCTTTCTTTTCTTTCTTTCTTTCTTTCTTTTTTTTTTTTTTTGTGGAATAGGAGGTCATCATTCATTCAGGAATGCCAGTGACCCGAGGAGAGGTGTTAGGCAAACTCATCTCTCCAGTAAACCTGATGGAGAATTGCCATACTAAAAGCATCTCAAATGCTCAGATTCACTGAGGGGTTTTTAAGAGGGGGTTGAGGGATTGTAATGTGGGAAGTGAAAAGCAGGAGGGAGGGGGATGTGAGCTGTGGGGGGGCTCCGAGCAAGGTGTTAGGTACAAGCTCTTGCCGAGGCTTTGTCTGGTTTCTGTTCCCATCCTTTATGTTATCTTGGGGTTCTGCTGGATTTTGATGAACCTCACGGTGGAATCAGTATAGCTTAATTAATGTCTTCTCTGGTTTCTTGGGATCTGGATAGTGTATGTCTCACCTCAAGTTTGCAACTCCAGGCTAACTGAAAAACATTAATTCTTTCATACAATTGCCTTCCTGCTCTTGAGTTACTTCAGTTCATGTTGTTTGCTGCAATAAATCATTTAGCAAACTTTTCAGGGAAGTTTCTTGGTTGACATACTTTCTTAACCTCTGCATATTTGAGAATGTCTTCCAGTTGCCCTCGTACAGAAGTGATAACTTGGCAGGGTATGTAATTCTTGGCTCAAAATTATTTTCCCTTTAAACTCTGTAGATATTGTTCCATTGTCATCTGTCATTTAGAGTTGTAAGAGAAAAATATGAGGTCAGCCTGACTTTTGCCCCTTTATAGGTAACTTGCTTTTTCTGTATGGATACTTGTAGAATTTTCTCTTTATCCTTGAAATTTAAAAACATCAGCAGAATATGTCTAGGGGTTGCCTGCTTTTCAACAAATTTTAAAGGTACCCTGTACACTTTTTCCATTTGTAGATCTAGTTTGTGCTTCAACTCTGGAAAATTTTTTTCAGTTAGTTCCTTAATTACTGTTTCTGCTCCGTTTGCTTTGTCCTCTGTTTTGGGTATTCTTATTATGTGTACATTGTATCACCTGGACCAGACCTCTAGGTCTCTCTTTTTCTCCTTTTTTCTTTTTCTTTTCTTTTATTTTTTATAGATAAGAACCCATGGCCTTGGTGTTATCAGCACTGCACTCTCCCAAGTGAGCCACAGGGCCGGCCATCCTTTTTTCTTATCTTGATTTTCTTTCCCCTTTTCTCCGCATTCTGTGAGACTTTCTCTTGTTTAGCATTTACTTCAGTAATTTGATTTTGTAGACAATCCAGCTTGTACCTTCTTTTTATCAACTCTCTCAACTCCCTGATACTTTTCAAGCTTTCTGCCCATTCCTTCTCTAACACTGTGGATAGTTTGTTAACTCCTTTGTTATACAATTCCTAAACTTTTCTATAGCTTCTATTTCTGGCGCTACATCTGTTTCAAGAGGAGGCATTTTCTCTATTACTTAGCTCTGTTCCTGTCTTCTTCTTCTTTTTTTTATTTTAAAGATGACTGGTAAGGGGATTTTAAACCTTGACTTGGCATTGTCAGCACCACGCTCAGCCAGTGAGTGAACCGGCCATCCTTATATAGAGATCTGAACCCGTGGCCTTGGTGTTATCAGCATCGCACTCTCCCAAGTGAGCCACGGGCCGGCCCTGCTCTGTTCCTGTCTTCTGAACTGTAGTATTATGACCTTTTCAGTAGCTCTTCTTAGCAATGAGGACCAAAAATGAAGATTAAGGGAGGTCTTCCACAGCATGGAAAATAAAACATCCAAAATCCTTTGTTTTCATTTCACTGTTAAAATGGGCCAGCGTGACACCACACTCCCAAAGAAATAAACAATATGTCAGCAAATGAAAGAATACTTTTACCTTGTCTTCATTTATTCACCAAGGAACTGTCCATACGTGCTTTCAGACTGCCATGTACTTGGATTTTCTGTTTCCAGTTTCTTTTAAATGTTCTCTTGTTTTTCCAGGTAAGACCAGGAAAGGTAACAGGGGGATAACTGACAATAACATCTTTGTTTTGCTTAAGATACATTTTAAGAGTCTGTTCTGGTGCTGTTTCAATTCAGCAACGGACATTGATTTCTGTGTCTGCTCCTAGTTATTAGGGAAAAGGGGCAGACACAAACACAAATAAATGCTTTTTGTCCTTTGAGGACTCACAATCTATTTGGGGTGGAAAGAGAGATGAATTCTTGACTGTAATACATAACAAACTGTGATAAGGTCTATAATAAAGAGACTATGGCAATGCAAGGGTAGAGGAGTTAAGTCCTGACTGGGAAAATCAAATATGGAAATGTTCGATGTGAATCTGAAGGAAGCATAAATCTTCATTTGGTCAACATGGAGAGGGAGAAGGTATATTCTAGACAGAGGGGAGAACTTGAACAGAAGAGCGGCAGGCAAGTTTAGGGCATGCTCGAGGAATGGCACTAAATCAGCAAGGCTGTGAGAGGGGAAGACAAGTGGAGATGTATTGGGAGAGAAGTTATGTTGGGTCCATACTGTATTGGACTTTGAATTCCAGATTAAGGAATCTGGCCTTATTCTACATTCCTTGGGTTATCCTGCAGTTTCTGTGTTTCAGAAGGGTGACTTTGATTGTGATGTAGAAGAGGAGGAAAGGACAAATGACTAGTTAGGAATCAAAGGAGACATTCTAGAGGTGAAGGAAACAGAATTTGATATGTTAGCATGGGGAGGTTGAGGGACCGGAAGGAAACATAATCTAGAATTTTCAAGTTCAAGTGCTTGGGAATATTTATGCCATGAACAAGCAAAGAAACACAGAACTTATGGAGCTCTAGGATTGGGGTGAAGATAATAAAAAAAAGGGATTAGGGTATCATTATGCTATTTTTTCCCTTTCAAATTTTCTAGCATAACATACCTCCTAAGAAGTTGATGCATTCTCATCCTATTTGACATTTGATAAGGCATTTTCTTTTCTTGCAAGGTAGTCAGAGGTGGTATGTAATGTATCCATTTATTTCTAAACAAATAATGTAAAACAATTTAAGCCAATTTAATGAGATGAAAAGATTATGTGTTCAAAGAGTTCAAGAGTTTCTTCCAAATAGAACTGACTTAAGTTCAATTTAAATTATTAACGGTTTATTGAGCATTTGTCACATGTAGCAGTAGCTGAAAAGAGTAGTAGTGACGGTGATGCGGGTGGTCCCTGAGCCTGTAGTTACTTATGTTCATTCATAGTCCCTCGACCTGCTATTATCTTCTTCAGAGCAGACTTTACTTCCTGGTTCCTCAGTGTGTAGATGAGGGGGTTCAGTAATGGAGTGACAACAGTGTAAAACACAGCCACTGCCCCATCCAGGGGACTCTTGGAGCCTGGCCGAAGGTAGATGAAAATACAGGGGACATAGTAGACCGTGACCACGGTGACGTGGGAACCACAGGTGGAGAAGGCCCGGCACCTCCCATCAGCAGTGTGTATCTTCAGGATGACATGGACTATGTTGGCGTAGGAAAGAAGAATTAACATGAAGCAACTGGCAGCCACCACCCCAATTTCCACAAAGGTCACAAGCTCATTGACAGTTGTGTCAGCACAGGCCAGTCGCAACACTGCAGGGATGTCACAAAAAACGTAATCCACCTGGTTGGGCCCACAGTAGGGCAGGCGGAAGGTCAGGGTGGCCTGGATAGAGCCATGGATGGAGCCGGCCACCCAAGCTCCAGCCACCAGGATTGTGCACAACCTCCCACTCATGAGCACGGGGTAGCGCAGGGGCTGGCATATTGCCAGATACCTGTCGTAGGCCATCAAGGTGTAGAGAAAGCACTGGGTGCTGCCCAGAAAGTGAAAGAAATACAGTTGAGCCACACAGCCACCGAATGGGATAGCTTTGCTGGCAGGAGTAAAATCCAAAATAAGCCGAGGAACGATGACTGAGGAGAGGCACATGTCCAGGAACGAGAGCACGCCCAGAAGGACGTACATGGGGCGGGCATGGAGCTTCGGGTCGGCCCACAGCGTGAGCAGAATGAGCAGGTTCCCCAGCTGAGTCAGGATGTAGATGATGAGGAAGACCAGAAAGAGGAGGGTTTTCATGTTCGGGGGGTGAGACAAGCCCAGGAGAATGAAATCTGTCACCACGGTGTCCAGGGAGGTGTTTCTGGAGTTTCCCATGTCTTTCTGTAGTCTGCTAAGATGAATGGTGGAGACAGAGAAGAGAAACACAGCACATCGAAGTTGTGAGAGAATGCTTTTGTCTGATGATTAATGCCTAGGAGTTAGATAAACAGAATAGTGCCTTTTTTTTTTTTTTTTAAAGAAGGGGTGGTATCACCATTAGTTATTTAGGGTTACTTGATGGGAGAAACCCTCCAGTGGCTGGCTAGTTTCCTAGATGGATGGAAACTGTTATTCATTGGTAGATACTGAGAAGCAGGATTTGGAAAATCAAAAACCAGGGGAACATGTGAGTGATAGGAATGGACCAATAACTCTGAGGGTACTGACTGAAGAGAGGCTAAGGTTGTTGCAGAGCAGTGTGGAGCAAATACTGTACCCTCTGTCACAACATCTACTTTTTCCTCCACTTAACCATCACTGCAATGCCTTCCTGTTGTCTTCAGCCAAAATCCTATCTCCGCACAACAACATGAAAAAAATTCATTTTCTGGCCTTTATTTACCACCCCATTACACCCCTTGCAATTCCTTCATGGTGTTCTGACGCATGGAACTCCTCAGGGCTCTCACAGTCGCATGCTGTAACTTGGGATCTGTGCACACGCTACCTTTTCTGCTCCCTTCACCTAGGTGGTGCCCACTTTTTCTTCAGGATTCAGTTTGGGGGCCCTCATCTTCAAAAAGTCTTTTTAGATCCCTGAGAACCATGTTTTTACTTTGCTAAGCATGTATCACATTGCCATTGTCTAATTTTTATTTGTCTCCCCATTAGTCATCCCATTTAGCACAGAAAAAGTGATAATTATTATCTGAATGACTAAATGGCCCGTTGAATGGATGTTGCCTTATCCTACCGATCTGATACAGTGTGTCTGTGCTTGATCTTGTTTCTCTGACCCTTGTGCCCACCTGGCTGGACTTTTAGGGGAAGGGATCATCTCATTTATTATGCAATATGGGTCTAGTTTTATTATAACACACTGTAAGGATCATTCTTGGTTTTTGTTACTCAGGATATTATTTAGATCTCTTGGTTGATTTATACGGTCCATTGGTTTGGGACTGGATTTCTTGTATGGGGTTACAGATAAATTTTTATTGTGTTATGAAGGCACTGATTAATGCAGCACTTGATCTTTAGTGTGTTTGTGTGTGATATATATAGTTGCAGTCTACCATACAGCAACTCTCTCTAAAGACCTTTTAAAGATTTTCAAGTACCTGAACCAGATGATAAAAAAAGATAGAGAGATGAAATGTGTTTGTTTCACTCCTTTTGTTGAGTAGGTTCTTAGATAAAGATTTTTCCCTCACATTAGGGTTTGAGATACACTCATTTGTCATTTAATCATAAAGTATTTTTGTAATTTAAATGACTATTTTCAGAAAGCAATTATCATACTAACAGATTAATTATAAATAACATGTGAATATTAATTCATTTAACCATTTAATCTTCATCAGAGAATTCTCCAAAGTGATTTTATCTTGATTCGTCTCTAAAATACCTTAATTCATATGTTAACATTTTAGGGTTATTATTAATAATAATAATAATAATAAATATATTTGGCTCTTTAGGGTCTTTGGAATGTGTTAAACATGCCCTTTGGCCATAAAGAAAGAAGAAATAGCAGATTTTTACTGTCTAAGTTTCAGGAGAGCAACTTGATTTATCTGGAAGACTCGTTCTTATCTCTTGGGCTAGAATACAGAGAAAAGATGGAAATAATTGGTATTAAAATTATGCATATCATACTAATTATGAGTCAAAGTAACTTTTTTGTGTTGATACAAACACAATATCAGTGTGCTTCCACTTAGGCAAATGATATATTCATAAAATGTTTTAGGAAAATCCAGTTTTGTATGTCAAATCAGATGGAATTTACCACTGGGGCAATTATTTGGAGAATTATCATAATGCATGTTTATGTATAGGGAAAAGTTTCTCCCTAATTTATCTGCTTTGTCAATGTGATTTCCCCTCTTTTGTTGTGCGTAAGTCTGATTTCATTTCTCCCAGGTGCCCTTTTAGAAGAAAGCTCTTTTTATCCTTCTAGGTTCTGGGTGTCTTACTAGGACTCAGGAAACTGAGGTGGGCTATAGCTGGTCGGTTTGAGGACAGGTTACTTTTCCAGGCTGACTTGGCAAAGAACGGTAGTTTTAACTTGGAGTATGGTGTTTAAGGGTTGCAGAGGAGGACAATCTTGATTTCTAGAAGGTGGATTTTTGGAGGAAACAGGGAGTATGTTTGCAGAAGGACTGGATCTCTTGATGAAAGAGGACAACAGTCTGGGGCCAGCTTAGAAGAAACAAAAGAAGAGGTCACATTCAAGTGTCCTCCCATTTCCCTTCTGTCATCCTCTAGCTTTTCGTGTCATTATGCTTTAAGTCTGCTCCTTTTTTTAGCTGTTAAAACTTAGGATGTTTAAGGTAAGGGAAGAGACAAACTTAAAGAGTTTGAAGAAATTAAAAACAACTTTAATATATCTACCCTGGCTAATTAGATAACCAAAATATTCTAAAATTTCCCAAGGTTTAGACTATATTTGATGTTGTTAAAATCATCTTGTAAAATGGTCAGAATTTAAGTAATCAAAGCACATAAAAATAACAAAGGGTTAAAATTCAGTATAAAAAGCATCTGAAAATAAGAGAGTAAAAAACACATTTTAAAAAAGCAATTATCTTGGAAATTCTAAGGAGATGCTCTGGGTAAAAGAGTGACATTGAGAAGGTAAGGACAAGAACACCTTTGAGGGACCACTATGGCATCATGGGATCACAGGATGAGCTGCATTCTGTGGACCCTCTCCCCAGCCCCAAATCAGGCTAGTTTGATGCGAGCACATCTCTTGAGTGCATTTCCATTTAGTGCTCTCAGAAGTGCTCTTAAGTGCTTTTCTGCGTGCTCTCCATGGAGAGCAAGCCACCATAAAGCAATTTAAATCTTTGTTTGGATGTTTACAGTGACCTTTGGGATCTGGACTACTAGTGAATAATTATGAAATCCTGAAGATGAGGAATAAAGACTGGTTCAGTCTTGTGTTGGATAAACTAGGATTAAAGGATTTCTATTTACCCTTGAGATGAGACCCAACCAAAATCTGTTTCTGGAAAGAAGATTCACCTTCTGTCATCATCCATTCCCTGGCCTAGGGCAGAGTGGGGGAAATGAATAGAATTGGGGGTGGCCTAGACATGTCTAATCCACAAGGTAGGTGCTTGTGCTTCTATCAAATGTTAAGCAAAAATGAGCTTGCTTAGGGAAAGGTGCTTAGAACCTCTTCACTGGAGAAAGGAAAGGTTATGAATTTGGCCTGTCTTGTGTTTGCACAATCACCAAAGAATCTTCTTCATGACCCCTATGCCATTATCACTGCCCAACTCTGCCCTTTATCACTGCCCTAATAAAAAGAGAAAATGAAAAGAAAATAGTGTTAAGATTTTTTCAAGTCATTTTCTTAACACAAAAAGAAATTTCTCGAGTTTGGAAAGAAGGAACATAATTCTACTATAATCGAGGAATAAAATGGAGAATAGAGACTGATTAAACTAACATTTGGACAAAATAACAGAAAGTCTTAACGTTCCAAAATTAGTTTATGCCCTTACTTTGAATGGAGCTGGTTTCAGGGCTGCTTTTCCGTTCTATTAGACTCACATGTACAGAGCTGCACAATCAGGCATGAGGCTGGCTGACCCTGGGTGGAGGTCCAGCAGAGAGAGGGCATCCCCTCAGACAGTCAGTCTGCCCCGTTGTAAAGAGCTCCCATATCTGTTTTGGAAAGGCCGTAGAATTCTTTTCTGAGCTTGGCTGCGCAAGTGAGTATTCAGAATCTCTAAGTGCACCTGCCTTTTAGGGCTCTTTCACAAGAGTGTCTTCTGTATGTCTTGAGTCATATTTTACATTGGTTTTCATCAGCTGTTGCCTCCATAGCTCTAATTAAAAGAAAAAAAAATGAAACTTGAAGAAAAAATTGTAATCTCAAGGGAAATCCTACTCTGAAGTGTTTCCCTAATGAGATCTTCTCTCCCCAAATCCTCATTATTTTGTTTTGAGAGAGAGCAGGAAACATTTCTAGAAGTTTTCTGGAAAGGGGGCTTTGGGGAATAACCTCGTTAGTATCATTCTGGATGACTTCTAATTTCTTAGAGGTGTTATGAGATCTCAGCTGATCACCTTCCCTCCGCAAACACTCAGCAGGATTTCTCCATCATCTCCCTCTGGTTTCTGTTCAGATGTCATGTAACCAGTGAAGTATCTCTTGACCCTCCTTCCCCTTCCCTATTTTATTTTTCTCAGTACCACTTAACACCACTGATATACTGTATTTACTTATTTATTTGTTTATTGCTTGTCTTCCTTCCCTAGAATATGGGCTCCATAGTAGGGAGTTTTGCTCACTGTGGCCTTCCCAGCACTTCAACACAGTGGCACATAGTAGGTTCTTAATAAATACTTTTGAATCAATTATGGGGCTGGCCGATGGAAAACTGCCACATGTATTAAATGCTGTGGGCAGAAAAAAGAGCTGTGATTTCAAATATGAACCTCATGTTTAAACTTACCTGGAGTACATTTTATATCAAATTGATTCTCACATGCATACACAGGCCTAGATAGCATATGCCAGGGCAAGTGGCTTTGGAAATCTATTTTTTTATTTTACAAAAGATAACGTTTATCTAAGTAATATTGGGAAATTGGCTAGAAATAAAGACTGGAGTGCTTCATTTCATTTTTTATTTTATAAGCTTCAAGAACTTCCACTGTGCAATAATGAAACTAGACAAAGACTGGGTGATTTCTAAGGTTCTTTTAAATACTACATTACTAAGGAAGAAAATGTTCAGAGTTTGGGATTTGTTTGTGGGTGTGTAAAGTTGTAATGGTACGTCTGGCCACAAGATGACAGTATCATCTTTATTAAAATCAAGTGCTGTATTCTGCTACATGGAGTAAGTTCCAGAGGATTCGTGAGGGATCTAAATTCCCTTAGTAAAGGGATTACATGTGAGGGGTCCATTAGTTTGGGAAAACTGTGTCAAAAGGTGTTAACTTCCTTTTGTAACGCTTGGGAAATTGTTTGAAACATAGGTTTTTCAGAGATGTATAAGAAAATGTTAGTATTTTCACTATCTCCCTTTAATGTCAATCCTCCAAAGTAACAAATATTGTTTTCTTTATTTTCCTATTTCTTCCTCTATATTCACGTATATATGTACACACACAGAGCCGTATGTATTATAGCTCTTTTGATCTCTGATACGTGATTGCCTATTGGGAGATAAATTTACACAGTTGAAAAACTCTTCCATCTCTTCCTTGTCCCAAAAACAAATACAACAGTGATGACGATAACACAAGCACAATCACAATATGTATATAACCCACCTCTAATTGCACCCCTGTTTTCACTTTCTCCTGCCTTGAGAAGAGAAACACTTAGCATAGGGAAATTGACCACTTCTGCCTTTGCCTTCTGTTATTCTTATTAGTGTCTTTTCTATTTTTTATGCACAACTGAAGATTTCTTTTCAATATTCACCAGAATCACTTGGACTGAAACCTGTGGATTTGCTAGTAGAAACTGTTCATGTGAAGACTCGCCTGTGAGGGAACCCATAGCTGCTCCAGTGGAAGCTTAAAGTCACCCGTCAAGAAAGGAGCTCCTCCCCACGTGTTTCTTCTGGGTTTTGCATCCAGATTGAGCTTCCCTGCCTCACCCTCACGGAGGGTTTACCTTCTGCAGACTCTAGTGGCTGGAGAACTGGGATGCAGTGCCTGGCCTGTGAGGTCCTGCAGCAGATGTGGGGATTTTTTCTTCTTTATGTTTCCCTGAAGATGGGAGGTAAGTCTCATCTTAATAGCAAACGCGGCTGGGAGTTTTCAAACTGATTTTCTTCCAGCTAAATGAGTGCAGCTTCTGGCGCTTGTAATGAAAGAGTCTTTCCTGATACGTATTTTGCTCATGAGTTGCTAACTGTCCTCCTGTTGCTGTTGCTGCAGCTACGACCACCACCATTTATTCCTATCTAAGGAAGTTCCCCATCAATGGCAGTTCTTTTGTGATCACACAGAAACTATTATTTTTGATAGTGTTGTGGCTCCCAGGAGGGCTGCCCTGGTAACAGTCACGTGTCTTCTTACAGGTTCTGCAGGACAAAGCATTGAGCAGCCCACTGAGTTGATGGCTATGGAAGGAGCCTCTGTCCAGGTCAACTGCACGTACCGGACATCTGGGTTCAATGGGCTGTCCTGGTACCAGCAACTCGATGGTGGAGCACCCATATTTCTGTCTTACAGTGTTCTGGATGGTTTGGAGAGGAGAGGTCGGTTTTCTTCATTCCTTAGTCAGTCTGATAGGTACAGTTACCTCATTCTGAAGGAGCTCGAGACGCAAGACTCTGCCTCTTACCTCTGTGCGGTGAGAGACACAGTGATCGTGAGGCCTCTTCAGCTGTCCCCAAATTCAAAAGGCTACCATGGCAGTGAGAAGTTATATTTCTTGAGTGTTTGTTTGCTGAGAGTTAAGAGTGGGGTTTTTGAAACCAGACTGTTTGGATTTGAGTTTGCAACTTCCTAACTGGATGGTGTGAAGTAAGTCACTTTATCTTTTTTCGGTTTAGTTTCCTCATCTATAAAATGGAAATAATAATAGCACCTGCCTCACAGGGTTGTTGTGAGTTGTGAATTAATATGTGTGTATATTTATATAGTATATCTTAGAACTGTGCTAGCACATAGCAAGCTTTATATAAGTTAGTCATTTCACTTCTAATCTTGAACTTTTGCCAGGTGTTATGTGACAGGGGTTCTGGGTCTGGAATTCAGTATTTCTCTACCCTTGGTCTGTGGAGGGTGAAATCCTGACAACTATTTGTATCTTGTGGATCTAAGGCTGCAAGTTGGAGTTCACCTGTGGGGTAGGTTCTTTGCTTTGGAGAGATCACTGTGGTGATACTCATTTTCTTTGGGGAGACTCTGAACTTTAGAAATGCAGTTGCAAATGCTTCAGAATGAGATGTTAAGTATTTTGATTAATTTTGTAAGGCTATCTTCATCATGTGCATGCATCCTAGAAAAATAAATATGTTAACATATTTTGGAAATTTATAAGGCAGGCTAGAAATGAGATTTAGGGGCTTTAGACTTGGAAAGCGTGGGATCGCGGGGATCTATGGAAGATGAGAAAGGAGAGTAGGCATAAGTGACATGGTGGCAGCTCAGGGTGAGGAAGAAGAGTCAGTACAGGATTCCTAAGATGGGCATCATCAATGGCATTAAGAACAGTAGAAATCTATAATCAATTTTAAGATTTTCCTTTCCTACTTTGTAATTCCTCTATGTTGTCTTCATTCTTTCAGTGAAGTTTGTTACATTCTAAAGCCTACATCAGCTAGGTTTAGAGAATAAATGATCATTGTTCTGGTTGTCTCCACACAAGATAAAACTGACCAGAGTGTGGAAGTTCAGATTGCAGTTTATTTATTTGTTTATTATTATTATTATTATTACATTGTATGAAGTTGTTGTGGAGCAGTTGGGAAGGAGGGGGGATGGGAAAGGGGAAGAAAGTGAGATGGAAGGAGGAAGGAGGAGGGGCAGGATTGAGGCCTGTGGCACCCCCCTCATTCCCACAGGGGAGACCAGGGGGCTGCCAGCGGTGGCTTGGTCATTGCCAGGCTGGGTGCATATGTCAGGGGGGTGTGGCAAAAGCCCTCACCCCCCACCACCCCAGCTCGGGAACCCGGGGCGCTTCTTGCTGTGGCTCGGTGGCTGTCTCTGGGCTGGTCGTGTGTATTGGGGGGCCTTGGCTGAGGCCCTTGGGTCTCTACTGCCTTGGCTCGGGAGAGCCCAGGGGACTTCCTGCAGCGGCTCGGTGGTCATCGCTGGGGTGGTTGTGTGTATGGAAGGGTGTGGCTGATGCCCTCGGTCCCCACCCTTGGGACTGGTTATAGGTGTCAGGGGACATGGCTGATGCCTTCAGCCCTCCCCTCTTTTTGGCTTGGTAGCCCAGGGGACTTCCAGTCCTTCTAGGTGTTATAGGTGTTCTTTGGTGACATGAGACCTTTACTAGTTAATATCAAACTTTGTCTTTGATTGTGAGTACTTTGTTTTTTCTTTCAGTTTTCTGTTGGATTATTTGCTGTTCCCATCACTTAAACTCTGTGCTGGGAGAAATTTGTTGTCCTTTCCTTACTTTGGAACTTCCTGTAGGGACCCGTACTTGAGCTGTGTGGTTGAGCTAAATTGTGGCTTTACTGCTAATTCCCTAGGGAAGGCTTTTTGTGTAGCTCAGGTTTTAATGGTTGACTTTATAGATACTTCTGGCTCTCATGAGATCTGGTGTAACTGGGTTGCGTAGAAACTCCGATGTGGGCCTGAGTCTTTTCATCAAACTGCACCCCCTGCAATTCTGTATTCCTGACCAGTCTGCTCTGAGTGGTTCTACGCAGATTGGAGGGCAGATCAGCTTCCCCCTATGGGCCCGTCTCCCCCACCACCTGTGCTCCAAACACTTCCCACGGGACAGGCTGTGCTCTGGTCCCTTGCGATGACTCACTGGTGTCTGAGTGGCTCTGTTTTTTCAGTTGTTGTGGTTCCTCGCCCCTATGTGGGTCCGCAGGAACCTCGTTAGCGGTCTTGCTGGCCTGGAGGCCACCAAGGCCCTTTGCTCCCCTGCTGCCTGCAAGCAACTTCATCTGTAGGGCACAGATGTGGCTTTTGCCAGCTCTTGCTCTGTGCGCTCAGAAGCTCTATCCTGGAAAGAGCTGGGGCTCGAAACGGTTGGAACAGTTCTTTCTTTCTCTCATCATGGCTTCTCCCACCTTCATGCACTCCATAGGTCTCTCCTCTTCTTCCTCTGAACTCTAGTGGCCCCAGCTTGGCTGTTGCTGCTTTTTAATAGTTGTAAGTTGGTTGATTTGTGGGAGAGAGTGACACTGGGGACCCCTATTCTGCCATCTTGACCAGAAGAATCAGATTGTAGTTTATTTGGATATCAAAAGTGAGGGTTGCCCCAAGTTAACATAAGGTACAGTCAGTCATATATTACATACTTTTTTTTGGAATCAAAGAAAGATTAAACAAAATTCTCTTTGGGTGAGGTAGAAGTGCTTCTTCATTCTGATGTATAAAATGAATTTTTGAGATGGAATTTGAATAGACATAGTCATGGTGAAAAGCAATCTGACAAGGCCATTAAATGTTCATATTCCTTTTTCCTGATAATTCCATTTTCTGAACTCTTATTCAAAAAAATTGCAGGCTAGAAATGAGACTTAGTGGCTTTGGACTTGGTGAGTATGGGGTGTTCATATAATGACATTGTTCATTAGGGCAAAATATGGGCAACAATATTACATATGTTATGATCAATTGAATATTTTAAAGCTGTATTAGTTTCTATTGCTGCATAAGAAATTACTGAAACACCAATATGTTAGCTTACAGTTCTGTAGGTCATAAGTCCAGGCAGGCTCAGCTGGGTTTTATGCTTAGGATATCACAAGACTAAAGTCAAGCTGCTGACAGGCTGAGTTCTCAAGTGGAGCTCAGAGTCCTCTTCCAAGTTTATTCCCATTATTGTCAGAATTCTGTACCTTGTAGCTGTGGGAGCTGTGGGACTGAGATCTTCCATTCCCTTGCTGTTTGTGGGCTGAGAGCATCTCTGAGCTCCTTAAGACCACCTACATTTCTTCTCACATGATGCCCACTGTCTTCTAACCAGCAATAGCATGTCAAGCATGTCACTTAAAATATTTTTCTGGCTTCATCTTCTGCTTTCTTTTCCTGCCGCCAGAAAAAGGTCTTGTGCTTTTAAGGTCTCATGTGATCAGGCTAGGCCTATCTAGATATCTCCCTTTTCAAAAGTCAATTTGCCATATAACCCAACATAATCATCAGAGTGACATTTCATCACATTTAAGATTCTGGGGATCAGTGCTTGGAATCTTGGGACTATTCTTTGAAATCCTACTTACCACACAGCCGGTAAAAGATGTTCTTTAAGGCTGTATAAAAACTCTGAACTACTTATGATATAATAATGAACCAGGAAGAAAGGGTGAATAATTGAATATACAGAATAATCATGGCTATGTAAAACTTCTAGGTATAGAAAAATATGGAAAGGAATTATGGTACACACTCTTCACTGCATTTCCTTTACTCAATGTCTTGGTATATACATATTTTCTTCTCTCTCTCTCTCGATATATATTATACATTATATATATTACTTATATATAAATTTTGGAAAATTTATTTGTGGTATCAGCAAATCTCAAGTCAAAAAAAGATGCATATCTGGCTGGGACAATGTCTTAGGTTAAGGTTGCCAAAAGCAGACCCCAAGGCATCCGTTTGACTGCAACTAGTTATTTGAGAAGAAATCTCAGGAAACACCAGTAGGAATGTGGGGAATTGAGACAGGGAAGGGAAGAAAGCCAATACAGTGTACATTATAAAGAAAGTTACTCCTGTGGACAACAGGAACTTAACCCTACTGCAGAACTCTGGAGCTATTAGAACACAAGCTTAGAGTTATTCTTCTAGAAGGGTGAGAAAATTGGGGTATTTATCCACTATATTAGTTATTCATTGCTGCACAATAAATTATGCCAAACATGGTGGCTAAACATTTATTTGGCCAACAAACATTTATTATTTCACAATTTCTGTGGGTGACGAATTTGGCAGCAGCTTAGCTGGGTAGTAGTGTTGGCTCAGTGTTTTTTAAAAAGTAGTTTTAATCAAAATGAAATTATGTAAAGGCTCAACTAGAATGGAGGATGGAATTCCAAGGTGGCCTACTCACATAGCTGCTTGCAAGAGACCTCAGTTCCTTCTCACGTGGATCTTTTCATAGAGTGTCTTTATGATATGGTAGCTGGATTTCCCCAGAGAGAGTAATCTGGGAGGAAGGGGGGGGGGGGGGGAGAGAGCGAGAGAGAGAGAGAGAGAGAGTGGCATGAATACCAGAGAGTGGCATGAATACCAGAGATGATGGAAATCACTGGACTCATCTTATTGGCTGGCTAACATTTACCAGCTCCTGTCAGTCATTGGTTGAGAATTTCTCACCAGGGACATTAATTTTCTAGTATTCAGGGTTTACTATACATATGGACAAAGAAAGCTCCAGTTGCCAGAAAGACCCCCTCAGGCAAAGAATTGCATGTGCTGACATTTGGAAGTGGGGCCAGTGTGCTAAGACATGAAAAATGCCAATAGGTTATGTGGGGGAAAGCATTGACAGCTTGAATTCACCCTTCCACTGCTTTGATACACTCATGCCCAATATTATATTCACCCTGTCCTGTCATTTATTTCTCAAGGTGATAACTGATTATAGTTTCTTAAAAAAAAAGACCTAAAACAGGAGAGTTAGTAGGACAAATACAACCCTCGCTGCTGCAGTTGGTCCCAAGACTGTAATTGTTATCTATTGGTTTCCTCTTCTATCACCCATTCTGGATTTCCTCACATCCTCATTTGGCATTCTGGTTGGTCTCAGTTTCTTGCTCAGTTTATGACCCAGACCTTCATTTCTGAAAGGCCTAAAACCCCTGGTTAGCATACCCTTTTTCAGGGTATTTGCATTGGTTGATGCAATTGCCTGTTCACTGTTAACACCAGGCATGGAAACACCAAAATGTGTTGCAGTGAGTCCTCTGAGTTCCATTAATACTTCTCTCTACTCCCATTATATATAGTAGCAACTCTATGTCCTCATCATTATA
The DNA here is from genome assembly GCF_000696425.1 of Galeopterus variegatus. Lineage (NCBI taxonomy): Eukaryota > Metazoa > Chordata > Mammalia > Dermoptera > Cynocephalidae > Galeopterus > Galeopterus variegatus. The sequence goes on along the minus strand of NW_007732963.1, from coordinate 64,039 downwards.
GTCAATTACTTCTGCCATGATAGTTTTGCCAAATTTGGGAAGCTTTCAGCAATTATTTCTTTGACTTTTTGAGTCTCTCTCTCTCTCTTTCCTCTTATTCTGAAACTCTAATGATATGAATATTGGATCTTTTGTTATTGTCCCATAGATAGCTGAGACTCTGATCATTTTTTTTAGTCTGTTTTCTTGCTGTTGTTCAGAATGTGTAAATTCTATTGATCTGCTCTCAAGTTCACAGATTTTATCCTCTATCATCTCCACTTTACTATTGAATCTATCCAGAGAGCTTTCTAATTTCAGTCATTGAATTTTTCAGTTCTCTAATTTGCACTTGGTTCTTTTTTCATAATTTATATATATTTCTGTGAGATTTTCTATTTTTCATTTGTTTCAAGAGAATTTGTAATTACTTGTTGAAGCATTTTTATAACAGCTGTTTTAAAATCCTAGTTGTCCAATAATTTCAGCATTTCATTCATCTTGGCATCAACATTGGTTGATTGTCTTTTTTCATTCATGCTGTGGTTTCCTAGTTCTTGGAAGGAGAAGGGATTTTGATTGTAGTCTAGGCATTATGAATATTATATTATGAACTCTGCATTCTATTTAATCTTCACCTATTTAATCTTTTTAGTAGGCAGTTCCCCTTTGAGTTGTAGTGTGAAGGTCGGTGGATGTGTATGTTCAGTTTCCTGCTGGGTCTCAGTGGCACCACCTCAGCAAAAGGGGAGCACTGAATCACTTTGCCTTGCTGTCTCTGAATGCGGGTGATCAGCTCTCTGCTGGGCTGGCTGCCACCAGGAAAGGGGGAGGAGGAAAAGAGAGAGCCAATTAAAACTACCTCCCACTTGGTTGATGCTGGGTAGGAGTGGAGATTTTGCTTTCCCTTCCCTTACACTGGGCCTCATTGACAAGGGTGTGGAAACAGGAGCTCCAGATTGTTTGGATACTTCCCACACCTTGTTCAGTTACAGCTTCAGGGTGGGTGTGGAAGTTCAGCTCCTCATTGTGCACTGCTGACACTGGGGTAGGGGGAAGCTGAGTGTTGATGACCACCACCTCATTCTACCTTATTGTTGCCAGGTGGGGAATGGAAGATCAGCCTCCTGCTTTGCCTGCTGACACTGCCAGCTGGGGATATCAGAGCATACAACCTGCTTCCATTGAGAAGGGAGGTGGAATGGGAGATCAACTTCCCTGCTTACTGGCTGAAATCTGGGGTTATGGTTTGTCCATTGGTGTTTGGCTGAAGCAGGGAGAGTACTACCAAAAGGATTTTCTGTTGTTGGGACACTGTCTTTTTCTTCATCCTTTGGATAGGAGAAACAAGCTTTCCTTACAGTTTTTCTGTCTGTGGCTGTTGGTGGCTCTGGGTTGGAGATTTCTGCAAAACGGTGTGAAGAACTTCTTTTGATTAATGTTAGCATGGTATATTATTTTTCTAATCCTTTTACTTTTAACCTATTTGTGTCTTTGTATTTAAAGTAATTTTCTTGTAGGCAACATAGAGTTTAGCATTGCTTTTAAAAAGTCAATCTGACAATCTCTGCCTTTTATTTGGAGCACTTAGACTATTTACATTTTATTAAGATATAATTGAGATATAATTATAACAACTTTATTGAGATATAATTTACATACAATAAGATCCACTCTCAAAGTGTACGATGTAGTGGTTTTTAGTATGCTAATGAAATTTTGCAACCATAACCACTGCCCAATTTTAGAACACTTTCATCACCTTATAAAGAAACCCCATACCCATTAGCAGTTACTCTTTATTCCCACCTCATTCCAGCCCCTGGCAACCACTAATCTACTTTCTGTCTCTATAGCTTTCTGGAAATTTTATATAAAAGGAATGATACCAAATATGGTCTTGACAGGTTTTTTTTCACTTAGCACAATATTTTCAAACTTTATCCATGTTGTAGCATGTATCAGCATCTAACTCCTTTTTATTACTGAATAATATTCTATTTTATGGATATACCACATTTTGTTTATCCATTTATCAGTTGATAGACATTTTGGTTGTTTCCACTTTGGCCATCATTAATGATGCTGCCATGAATACTTGTGTACAAGTTTTTGTGTGAATATATGTTTTTGTTCTCTGGGTTACAGGAGTGGTATTGCTGGGTTATGGTAATTTTGTGTTTAACATTTTGAGGAACTGCCAAATTGTTTTCCAAAGTACATGTACCATTTTACAGTCTTATCAGTAAAGTGTGAGAGTTCCAATTTCTACACATTTCTTCTGACACTTGTCATTGTCTGTCTTTTTGATTATAGTCATCCCAGTACCTTCATATTTTCATATTCCTATTGCAGTTTGATTTGCTTTGCCTTAAAGGCTAATTATATTGAACTCTTTTTCATGGGCTTATCGGTGTTTGTATTTCTTCTTTGGAGAAATATCTATTTAAATCTTTTGCCCATTTTTAAGTTCAATGATTTGTCTTTTTGTTTTGAGTTATGAGTCATTTACATATTCTGTATATAAGTACAGAATAATGTAATTATTGATATGATTGAGTTTAGTTTTTATTTTTTTGGCAGCTGGCCAGTATGGAAATCGGAAGATATGGTTGGGTTTAAATCTACCATTTTCCTGTTCATTTTCTATTTTCCCATGTTCTCTACATTCTTTTTATTTTTATTTTTTTTTAGTATTTCATTTCTTTTATTACCTTATTAGCTGTACTACTTTATTTTAGCCATTGCTCTAGCATCTTTAATACAGTACACTTTCAAATAATATTATATTATTACTTGTATAATATAAGAACCTTTGAAACTTTTGTTTTCTTCCTATTAGTCTTTTTGCTATTATTTTCACATATTTTACTTTTGCATGTTATAAATTTCACAATGTATTATTATTTTTGCTTTAGGTAGTCAAAACTCTTTTGATATTTTGTAACTAACTGGTTACAAAATATCTTGACATCTTTACCTTATTTATAGATATTATCTCACCTAGACAATCTGTAAAATGTGGGGAATATTTTTTGCTTCGAACATTTGCTCAGGTAGTAGAAGAGAGAAGTGAGGAGGTATTGAGTCAGATGTTTCTGGAAACTAAGTTAGTTCCAGGGTGCATATCAGGCATCTTGGGTACCTGTGCACTGGTACCAATTTATTTAGTATTCATGGGTGAGGTTTCACTTGTCTATGAACTTTGAATCCTGGTGTGTATTGCTGTGATTATCACAGTGGCTACACAAACTGATGTTATGCTAATTGCCAAAGGTTTGGAACCCTTCCATATTTGAAGTCTACTGGATTTATTGTCCACTTATTAAATTGCTAAATGAGCGAGACTAATAACAAGAAATACATGGAAATGAAAAACTTTTAATAATACCTCTGAGTGTTCATTGATAGCAAGTTCAATTATAGTCATGTAATGATCACTTCAAGATTTTATGTTAGATAGATAAAAATCACAAGGCTTTCAAGCCTGAAATTTACACTGTGCAGAATTTTGTTCTCTATGATTTACATCCTAAGCTTCTGTAATAGGGTCTAAGAAGAGAATTAAATCATTGTAAGAGGTATGGAGCAGATAGTAAGTGTCTGATGTAAGTTGGAAAATTTATTTTAAACAAGTAAGATAAGTCATTCTTGTCTATAAATAAATATATACATTGAAGAATATTATTTTGGACTTAAAAAGAGAGCCAGAGTTTAATAGAGCTACTGTGTTGATTGATTTGATTTGATAATGCTGAGTTTTTCTATCCTGTTGCTGCCTCTCTTTTATAAAGTGGTAATGATTATTGTTACTTATTCAAGGCTGACGTTGAGGGAGGAAGAGAGGAGATAATAGGATCTTCAAGGAGAGTTTATCTCCTGATAAATGTGCGGGGGGTCTTCCTATATACTTAAACTTCACCAGATTCCCATCTTTAAGACTATTGTAAAGAAGGTAATTGTGTTAGTCAGAGTACTACAGAGAAACAGAAACTTTTAGTTTCATACTGAGAGTACTTCAAAAAGTTCATGGAAAGATTTACATTATCTTTTAATTCTATTTTTTCACAAACTCTTTGAAGTATCTTCATGTATATATTTGTCTGTCTCTCTGTTGGGATTTATTTGATTTACTTTAAGGAATTGGCTAAGGAAATTATGAGGCTGTGGGCCTGGCAAGTCTGAAGTCTGCACAGTGGACAAGCAGGCTGAAAATTCCAGCAGGGGTCAATATTGAAGTCTTCAGTCTGAAGGCGGACTGGAGATAGGATTCTTTCTTCTTCTGGGGACCTTAGTCTTTTAAGGCCATCCGCTGATTGGATGAGGGCTACCCACATTATGGAGGGTAATCTGCTTTACTCAAAGTCTCCTCATTTAAATGTTAATCACATGTAAAAAATATCTACACAGAAACAGCTAATCTACTGTTGGACTGAACAACTGGTTAACATGGCCTAGTCAAACTGACACATGAAATTAATCATCACAGTAATTAAAAGGATAAAATTGTCACTTGCTTTCTATAATAAAAATAAAGTCAAGTGACTTGCCCAAGTGTACCCAGAGGTGTGCTATATGAGTTGGTTAAAGCAGTAAAAGGAAGCAGAGTCCAAATTTTTAGATATATTAACTCAGAAAATAGGGTTTCACTTGACAATGTTTATTAGTTCAGCTGGAGAATAATAGAACCTAAGACTAACTGGCTTTGATTTGACACAGACTCCTTAAAAACTGTTATATTTTCTTAATATAAAATTTTAAGCTTAGTAGTAGTATCGGGTCAATCTCCTAAAGAATACTATTTATTCATATTAGTAGAAATAAGTACTTTCTTTCTATAAAAAATTTGTTAAACAAATGAATGACCGAGTAACAGATTTTGGGAGATGTTAAAATACAGTTCTAATGGTGCCCATGGTAGTTACTGATTAAAGTGGTAATGGCAAGTAGACTTAGTTCTACCTTACTTGGCTAGGAAGAAGTTAAATGTATTAAAAAGAACAAATGGAAAATTTGCAGAGAAAGAAAAGGATTTAAAAAAAACCAGGGATCAATGTTAAATGGTAAAACTATTCAAACAGAAATTTAGTTACTAATATCCAAATCAGAGTGTATTTTTTTTTTGATTTTGCATTTTTAATGTTTTGATTTTTTTTTGTTCATTTCAGGCTAAAATGATGATGGTCTACTATGATGAAAACTCAGGTTCCTCTTGGCAAAAGGAGCTTTCTGTAAGTGTGTCATAGCAAAGGGTTGGGTCCGTAGTGCTCAAGAATAAGTAGGAGCAAAGAGAGAAGAGGCAAAGAAAGAAAGGGTTTGGTGTATCTCTGATAAAACAGCAAAAAATGAGTAGTTGAGACTGGTAAGTCAGGAAGTAAAGGAGTCTGATCTCTGCAAGTCATTATGCTCTTTTTTTTTTTTTTTTCAGTTGGATAGTACAGGGATCGTACCCTGGACTTGGTGTTATCTACATCATGAGCTAACCAACTAAACTAACCGGCCAGCCCCCATTTCAGAGAAGTGATTTCAAAAAGTGGAAAGTTGTTACTTTCTGTGTTGTGGAGGTGCTGTAGGAATTCCAGAGCTCTTGGGAGAAAGGTCAAAAGGCAGGCAAAGGGCAAAAGGGACAGATTTCATTGACCTTCAGTCCTTTATAAATAATACTAATATAGACAATAGTAATGTCCATTGGGGATTCTGGTTCTCTTAGTTCAATTACCTATTCACAGATAAGATTTGTACTGAGTGCCTTATAAATATGGGGAATTATTCTGATTCACAGATCACTTCCTCCCAAATTTTCGGACTTTTCATGTTTCTTACTTGTAGTTTTAATTTTAAAATATTTCTTTTTCCCAATTAACTCAACAAGTATTTGATAAGTTCCTCCTTTGTGCCAGTTACTTTCCTATGTGGGTAGAAAAATGAATGAGGTATTTCCCTTCCTTCAAGGGTTGCATAGGTGGATCTTATTACTCCTTAAAGGCCACATTGTTATTATTATTTTTTTTTTGTTGTTCAATCTGTTTTAAGCAGCATGGCACAGTGGTTGAGACCATAGGCTCTGGAAAGTTTAAATTCTATTTCAACCAATTGCTGAGTGACCATGAGTAAATTACTTAACCCTGCAAACATTTGGGGAAGCAGTTTGACAGCACTATATTTTGAGTCACAGCTTTTGAGCTAGTGAATTCATTTCTAATAATCTCTTCCTAAAAGAATAACTTAAAATATTAGAGGAGTTATAGTTACTCAAAAACATTTATTGAGTCACCACTATGTTCTATGCATTTTCTTAGATACTTTGGATACTTCATTGAACAAAATGAAAATCCCGGTCCTTTTGGAGTTTGCATTCTAACCGGAGGAAACAGAAAATAATAAACAATAGACTAATTAAGTAAGTGAATTATACAGTATGTTAGAAGGTGATTGGTGCTTTCAAAAAACAAAAAAGCATATCAGGGTATAGGGAATCACGAGTGCTGGGAATTCTAGGTGAGTTTCAGTTTTGTATATGTTCATCAGCATAAACTTTATTGATAAAAGGATGTTTGAGCAAAGACATTAGGGAGACATGAGGGAGTTAATTCTGGGATTTCTGGAGGAAGAGCTTCCAAACAGAGGAAGCAGCCAGTGCAAAGGTTCTAAAAATGGGACTGTGTTCTGAATATTTGAGGAATAGCCAGGAGAACCATATGTTGGAACTGAGTGATAACGCTGAGTGAATAAAGGGGAGAGTGTAGGAGATAAGGTCAGACAGGTAATGGAGAATCTTATAGGCCACTGTAAAGACTTTACTTCACAATGTGTGAATGCGGAGCCACTGAAAATCTGATTAGTGGAATGACATGATCTGACCTATGTTTTAATAGGATTTCTCACTGTTATTTTGAGAACTGATTGCACTATTATTTTAATAGTGAAAAATTAGAAACATGAATGGCAACAAAGGGTGGATTGAGTACATACATCTGATACATATACATGATAAAATGTCATTCAGTCATATAGTTATAATACTGAATAAAAAGAAAGAATATAAAATTATATGTTTGTAAGACAATAAGGACAAATTAAAGACAAAAGCAATATGATAATAAAAATTAAGTTAGGTTATAGGATTATGGTATTCTTCCCACTTGATTTTCCATTATATAGTCATGTTCCTTTTCTAATAAGAATATATGTAAAAATATGAGGTCATGATGGGTGTGGTGTCAAAGGTTTAGGGTGAGCCAAAAGAAGTATAGGCCAAAAGTCTAGGTTCGAGTCAGAGTTGGAAGATGTTGGAGACCCAAAAAGGCAAGCCAATGAGATGGAGGCTTGGAGAGAAGAGAAAGGAAGGTGTCTTAGAGGATCTGCAGGTTGGCATTTGTATACTGCTAATATGTATGTACTAGAAGGTTTTCAGTTCAAGTCTCAAGCCATTTGTGAAGTGGTTGTGAAGGCAGTGGCTGCAGAAGTGTGAGCCTGCATCTGGTAGTCATGTCTGTACCTGGCAATTTTCCTTGTTTCTTTTCATTCCTTGTCCTTTCTAACATTATGTCTTTCAAAGTTCTTTGTGAGTTTCGACAACTTCTCTTTTTAATAGCCCATCCAACCTTTGTAATCCTAGGAAAGAGTCTACAGCATATCACTGCTGGAGTAAGAAAGAAGCACAGCCACCTTGACTTCCTGGTTGTGAGGGAGTTGTGATGAAGGGCCTGGGCAGAAGGAACACCTTAAAAAATCATTTCTACCACCGACGTACTTGTTAAAGAGCTATACGTAACTCTAAAAAAAGAACTTGTTATTGTATCAGAGGAAGTGGACATTCTTCCTTTCTGATATTCTTCAGTGTTCATAATAGAATGTGCTGGAATCCTAGTCCCATATTATGTCTATGATTTACTTTTCAACACTCCTTATTAAGAAACTGGTCTTTTGATCTATTGGTAGACTAAAAGATAAAAGCTCTTAGTTACAAATGAAAGTTTAATTCAAAGCTTAAATTTTGATACATTGAATTGTGAGTTTAAAAGGAAGCTCACAATTTTTTTTCCCAAAGAATTTTCTTTTTAAAAAAGTGGGGGAGGGGGAGGGAGGTTGGGGATAATTGAGTGGGGGACATGGGGTACCAATGCAATTTGTGGTAATGGGTATGCTGCCAGTATGAATCTGGCCCTTGCATCATGGGCATGAGGGGTGACAATCAGCTTTGTATCTCATGAATATTCATAATTAAAAAAATAAAAAAGCCCCACTACTAAGTCGATAAAAGAGGCATTTCTTGACTAATTTTTTTGAAATCAATAATTTGAATTCAGTGTTTACTATTTAAAAATCCTTATTTTGCAAGCCATGAGTCTAACTTCTTTCTGCACTTGAAAGTCCCCATCTGCCAAATTTTTCATGGATTAGTCCATCTGTGAGTTCACCGGATGACTCAAGGAGTAAGTGAAACTTAGTGTGTTTACAGCCACGTAGCTCTGCTCAGGTGTCATTAATAACATCTTCGTGTGCACATGTCTTTTCTTTAGGTCTTTTGGGTCATTCTAATGTGCCTCACTTCTCCAAATTTTTGATTATGCTTCCTAAGTCATCCAGTTTTGTTCTTTTTTTTTTTTAACTTTCAAGGGATGGGAAAAAGAGAAGAAAAAAGATAGGGAAAAATGATCAGCGTGATGGTGGGCAAGGACTGGGGAAGGAAGAAGAGAAGTAAAGAAATACATAATGGGGAGTTTGAAGGAGGTGCTCTGCACCTTTCAGAAGAAAAGAATGAAATCTTAAAAAATCAGTACAGTGCTAAATCTCCCACTTCCAGAGGCACAATATACTTGTTATCAGTTCCAATGGTATGTTTTTGTTTTTATGGAATCAAGGGCAGAAGCTGCCCACTGTTCCATTACTAGTTTCTATAGTCCTGGGGTATGGGTCGCAGTCACTGCTGAACTTAGGGGCTGGGTGCTGGGTTCTCCTTCACTACTGAATACAGTGTTAGGGTTGTGGTAGTAAACAAGGTGGACCTAGTTCTTGCCCTCAAGGGGTTTCTATTTTGGAGAGGCAGACAATAAACACATATGCAAATACTTCAGGTAATTGCAAGTATTTATAAGTGCTATAAAGATGAACTATGATAATGTGTAATTGGGGAGAATTCTTTTAGTTTTCATGGTCAAGAGGGTCTCCATGAGGAGAAGGAGGGAACCATGGAAGATCTGGGAGAAGAATATTCCTTGGGTATAGATACTGCTCTGGCACTTGCTCAATATTGTTTGATTGATTAGTGATGTCTCTCTTTCTTTCATCTGCTTTTTCATGGTCTTGGTCTTAGTCTGCCTAAGCACATAAACCTACATTTTCTCACTCGGGGAAAGTTTTGGGGTATTTTCTCACAGAGATCCCTATGTTATCAATGAAAAGAACAGCCTTTTTATACCTTTCAAGTGCCAGGCAATATGTAAATCACTTTGGTTAAAGTTCCATGAAGTAGGTTTTATTGTTTACATTTGTCCTGATGAGAAAACTGAAGCTCAGAAAGGCTAAGTAATTTTTCCAAAGTCACCTAATCTCAGAGTCGAAATCTAGAGCCCAAACTCCTTTCTACACTTTATAGATTTCTCTTGTGCTAAAGTTGTAGCTGCTACCTTTTGCTGCCCCTGGAAACAGCCCAAGGGCATCAAGGGAATTATCCTTTGTGAATTTCAGACAATTCCTAGATTCAATGCTTCCTATTAGATTTTTCTACAAAGTAAAATGTGCATTATGAGTTTCAATTTTTACTGATGATCTTCTGTGCCACAGAGGACCTAAGGAAGCCAGAAGTTCTCCTCATTCCCTGGCTTCTCCATCTTTTCAGCAGGTGACCCAGCCATCTATGATATTGAATCCCATAGAAGAGATGCATCTAGATCCCATTTAACAGCTCAGAAGACTGAGGCTCAGAGAGGTGAAGGCCAAAGGTCACAGTTATTTGAATTCACTGTATGTGCTTTTATGACTAGCCAATGCCCTCTCCTTCCTAGTTAAGAGGAAAACAGCTCTAGTTCTCTGCTACTAATGCATTGCTGAGCAGGAGTTTATGGGAAAGATCCTTCGCATCTTAAGAATATTGCTTCATAAGAGTACGAATACATCATAATTTCTTAGAAAGGGAGAATAAATAATTTATTCATAATCCTACAGTCAGCATTTTTGTTTCCTTTCTTTTTTTCTATGCATGCTTTTAATACTTTGTTATTTAAACAAAGTAACCCATGCTTATTACACAAATGTAAACAATTATGAGGTATAATATAAAAATTAATAAAATCCTACTATTTCCTTCAATTACGTACTTCTAGAGGTAATCAATGTTAAAGTTCATGTGTATTCTTCAGTATCTACCCTGTATCCTTTCAGGAATAAATATATACAAGCACAATTCATGAATATGTATATATATGTTTTAATGTGTATAAATATGCTCAAATATATGTGCATACAAATATGCGTACATGTGTATATATGTATACACACAAATATCTTTTTGTGTGTCTTATTTATTTTTATTGAAACATAATTGATTATATATATTACACAAATCTCTTTTGATATCTTCTTTTCTTGTTCCTTTGTTGATTTATTTCTTTGTCCCTCCCTCCCTTCCTTCCTCTCTTCCTTCCTATTTTCCTTCAAGGTTCGTAATATAATCATAACAGGCTCTTTTCACTGACTAGGATATTATTACCATTCCTTGAAGTTAGTAGTTTGCAATCTTGGCTGCACATTAGAATCACCAGGGAGCTTTAACAGTACTGATGGGTCCAACTCCCAGCGATTCTGAATTAATTGTTTGGAGTGAGCAACAAAATTTACAAAAATTCCCTATGTTATTCAAATGTGTAGCCATACTGAGAACCACTGCTTTAGGTTAAAAGACATAGAGCCAACTCATTTGTATAATGGCTACCTAGTATTCCATATTGTGACAATTCTAAAATTTGCTTATCTATTTGTCTATTGATAAATGTTCCATTTGTTTTCGGTGCCATGTTTTACTAAAAATGCTTCAGTAAACATGTCTCCTTAGCTACTGATTCCTTTATTTCTGTAAGATACAGTTCTAGAAGTGGGATTTCTGGATCTAGAAGTATGAGCACTTAAACTTTTAATTGGTACTCCCAGACTATTTTCCAAAAAGATCTTGATAATACCTATTTCCAGTAACTGTGTATAAAGAGTGCTCAGTTCCTTATGTTTTTGTCAATCTGATGAAAGACAAAAAGTATTTTGATTCTTTTTCACCTATACTGAAGTTGAACATCTTTTTATTTATACTTATTTGTCATTTATACTTCTTTTTTCTGTGACTTGTCTATTCATATTCTTTGCTCATTTTTAACTGAATTGTCTTTTCCTATCAAATTTTAAGAGATCTTGAATAACAGCAAAATTCTTTTTTTGACCATATGTGTTCTTCTAGTCTACTATTTACCTTTTGATAATTTATATGGCACTATATATATTTTAAACTGTTGAGAATGTGTAAACAAATTTTCTGTCTTTTTGTTTGTTTGTTTGTTTGCTGGCCAGTATAGGGATCGCACCCCAGACCTTTATGTTATCAGCACCACACTGTAACCAACTGAGCTAGCCCGCCAACCTCATCTTTTACTAATTATATTTCAATTTTTTCATATTGGTAATCCTTTGTCATTATCATTCCTAGTAGCTGCATGGAATTCAAGTTCCTCTATATTCACTCAAGCTTCAAAAAACAAAAACAAAAACAAAAACCCATGACTTATAGGTTATTTAAAATAATACTATAATTAGTATTTCCTTGCATTTAGCTTTTTTTGTAGTTTGGATGCTTAGGAGATTCCTACAAGTGAATTAATTGGATCAAGAATATTCTTTTTTTTTTTTTGTGGCTTGTGATAATTATTTCCCAAACTGTTATAATTTTTGGCCATCAGTATAGAAAGTTAGGGGTAATACAACTATAGTATTTATATAATGCTATTGCCCAGGGGAGAAATCATATTGCAGAATTAAAAAATTAAGTTTCTTAAGTAACTTATTAGTACCATTGTGAAGGAAGGATTAGATTCTTTTTCAGGCTACATAAGAAGTTAGGTTCAGTTCAAATAAAAATATTTTTTACATACCTACTGTGTGCAAGGCACTTGCTAAGTGCTGCAAGGATAAGTCATGTGTGGTTATTACTTAAAATTTTAAAAAATTTAATGGGGAGCAAAAATAAATATCTTATTTTACTTTCTTTTATAGTTAAATGCCATAAAAAAGTATAAAAGGGAAGAGGTAAAATTTGATTTCATCAGGAAAGCTTTCCTAAAGGCAGTACTCTTTGAGATAGTCAAAGATAAAATGAAGGATAAATACTATTTTAATAGCAGTGAGGTGAGAAGAGCACACTTGATTAGAAGGTGTGTTTTCTGAGAAGAGGAAAAAGAATAAATAAAGACAAAGATTTTGGAAAGTAGGTAGGTGGAGGTAGCATGCATGCAGGATTGTGACTTGTTTGGAGAGAATACATAGGAAAAATAAAAGGACACCACGCTGGAAAAATAAGTGTGCAGCAAATTGTTGCAGGCTTTGAATGTATGTTTAATTTGATAGGAATAGTCAAATACTGAATGATTTTATTTATTTATTTTATTTATTTATTTATTTTTTTTCCTTTTTGTCTTTTTTCATGACCGGCAACGGATCGCAACCCTCAGTGTCGCGCCCGTACCGGACCGGGACCGGCAACGGGATCGCAACCCTCGGTGTTGCTCCCGCACCTCGCTCAGCCAGTGAGCAGCCGGTCTGTATGTGGTATCCGAACCCTCGGCGGGAGCGCCGCTGCGCTTCTCAAGCAGCGCATTGTAGCAGTGCGCCACCGGGCCGGCCCAAATACTGAATGATTTTAGTTGGGAGCTGTATATTTTTGGAATATTAAGTTAATGTTATCAGTTGATTGGTCTGAAATGAAAAGAGCCAGCTAACTAATGGGTAAAGGTTTTTAGCAATTTACTTATTCTTGTCAAGGCTCACTGACCTCATCTGCAAGACAGGAACAATTATTCCTATGTCATGGCGTGGTTGTGGTTAAATTGAATGGTGTACATGAAGTGTGCGGCATGACTATACTGTAACATTTACTGTTAAATTGGCTTTATGGTCTATGTGCCCTGATAAAAAATAAGCAATTCAGATATAAATAAAGATATAAGTACAGTTCTATTTCTGTAATGTTAAAGCTAAATTAGCTTTCATTTTTCTCCCCAAGGTCCTCTGGAAAGCTTATTGGATGGACACTCTAAACCAAACAAGAGTGACTGAATTTGTCTTCTTGGGACTCACTGATAACCGGGTGCTGGATATACTGTTTTTTGTGGCATTCTCAGTCATTTATTTGCTAACGCTTTTGGGAAACATTCTCATCATTGTTACCGTAGTCTTTACTACACGTCTCCACGTCCCCATGTATTTCTTCCTGAGAAATTTGTCCTTCATTGACATCTGCCATTCATCTGTCACTGTCCCCAAGATGCTGGAGGGTTTGCTTTTAGAGAGAAAGACCATTTCCTTTGACAGTTGCATTGCACAGCTCTTCTTCTTACATCTTTTCGCCTGTGCTGAGATCTTTCTGCTGACCATTATGGCGTATGATCGTTACGCAGCTATCTGCATTCCATTACACTACCCCAGGGTGATGAACGTGAGGGTCTGTGTACAGCTTATCTTTGCTCTGTGGCTTGGGGCTACTGTTCACTCACTAGTACAGACCTTCTTGACCATTTGTCTACCTTATTGTGGCCCCAACATTATTGATAGCTACTTCTGTGATGTGCCACCTGTCATTAAGCTGGCCTGCACAGACACATATCTCACAGGAATGCTTATCGTGTCCAATAGTGGAACCATCTCCCTTACCTGTTTCCTGGCCTTGGTCACCTCCTACTTGGTCATCCTAGTTTCTCTTCGAAAACAATCAACTGAAGGGTGCCGGAAAGCCCTGTCTACCTGCTCAGCCCACTTCATGGTGGTTGCCCTCTTCTTTGGGCCATGTATCTTCATCTACACTCGGCCAGACACCAGCTTCTCCATTGACAAGGTGGTGTCTGTCCTCTACACAGTGGTCACCCCTTTGGTAAATCCCCTCATTTACACCTTGAGGAATGAGGAGGTAAAAAGTGCCATGAAGCAGCTCAGGCAGAGACAAGTTTTTTCTGTGAAATCATATTCATGATGGGCATTGAGACTACAGACATAACTGTGGCCACATCCTTAATGAGAGAGCAAAAGTAGAGTCAAAATCATTAGGTGAAATGGCACAGAGCAGGACAGACTTCTGCATTAAGGAGAGGGCTTATTCTATCCCAGTTCTGGGTACATACCCAAAGGAATGGATATGGTCATGTTGAAGGGACACCTGCCCTCCCATGTTCATCACAGCTCTATTTACAATAGCCAAGATACGAAACAACACAAATGTCCATCAACGGATGACTGGATAAGGAAAATGTGGCATATATATGCAGTGGAATACTACTCAGCCATAAAAAAGAATGAAATTCTGCCATTCACAGCAACGTGGATGGGACTGGAGAAAATTATGTTAAGTGAAACAAGCCAGGCACAGAAAGAGAAATACTGCATGTCCTCACTTATAAGTGGGGGCTAAGAAACAAAGAAAGACCATAATAAGATGTTGAACTTTCAGAAGGAGAGTACAGACCATAGTTACTAAAGGTGGGAAAGGGGGAGGAAGAGGGAGGATAGGGAGTAATTGGGCAAGGGACACAAAAAGTAGTTATGATTTGTAATGATAAACATGCTGATAATATGGATTTGATCATCACATACTGTACACAGATATTGATAGTCAATTATGTACCCCATAAATATGTATAAGTAAAAATAATAAAAATAAAAAAGAGAAAAGGAGGGGCTTATTAGCTGTTGTTTAAATAACACCAAGGTCAATGGTTTGGATCCTTATACTGGCCAGCTGCCAAAAAAAAAAAAAGAAAAGAAAAAGAATAAAAAAGGTCTAACGATTATTTAAATAAAGAAAAAGGTCATGATGGAACATGTAAGGAAAAAGAACCTAGAAAAGTTTAAAGAAAGTTTCTGATTTCACCAGTAAAAGAATGTAATTTGGGGAACTCAGTTCAATTTGTTTCAGAAACAGGTACAGCTGTGAGAAGCTACTCTCTTGATTTATCCTGTTCCATGGGTTATTGCCTCTGGGAAGCTATACATTACGCCTGTGTTTTATACAGTATAATGGTTTGGTATATATACATAATGGAATACTACACAGCCATAAAAAAGAATGAAATTCTACCATTTGCAGCAACATGGATGAACCTGGACAAAATTATTCAAAGTGAAACAACCCAGGTACAGAAAGAAAGAGACATACCACATGTTCTCACTCAAAACTGGGAGCTGAATCCATAAATAAACAAATGAACAATAAAGAGAGACAGAGGGAAAGAAACAACAATCACAATAATACGTTGAACTTTTAGAAAAGTAGAGGGGGAAAAGGGGAGGGGGGCTACTGAGGAATTGGTCAATGGACACAAAGAATGATTGCGTATTGTGATGATGAATAAGCTAACTATACTGATCTAACCATCACACGTTGTACGCAATTATTGAAAATCAGCATTACACCCTACATGTATGTATAATAAAAATAAGTAAGTAAATAAATAAATTAAAAAATGGTTTCAATCTTGCATTCAAATACATTTTCAAGTTGTATAAATAAGCCTTTACTTATTTACATTGAATTAAACTTTGTTGCCTTTGAATGTGATTCTCTCATTATGTCTAGATCTATTTTGTAATTTTTGTAATCCCTTTATTTTGATGAAGTCAAGGTAGAGATGCATAAAGAACTTATTTAAAAAATAAACTTTATAGGTAAATTGACATTATGTAGGATGCATCCCTTTTAATTGTGCAGTTTGGTAAGTTTTGACAAAGTGTACATACACTCATGTAAACATCTCTCCAATAAAGATACGTGGGTACTTCGAAAAGTTCATGGAAAAGCAGAATTAAAATATAATACAAAACTTTCCATGACCTTTTTGAAGATCTCTTGTACAGAACATTTTCACCACCCCAAAAAGTTTTCTTCAGCCCCTTCCCAGCTAATCCCTCTATCTGCACTCAAGCATCGAAGGATCTGATTTTTGTCACTATAGATAAGATTTGTGTTTACTAGAGTTTCATATAAATGGAATCACATAGTGTGTATCCTTCTGTGCCTGGCTTCTTTTGCTGCATATGCTGTTTCTAAGATTAATCAATGTTTTTGTGGGTATCAGTTGTTTGTTCCTTTTTATTGTTGAGTAATATTTCATTGTATGGGTATACCACAATTTGTTTATTCTTTCATGTATTGATGGACGTTTTGGTGCTTCTAGTTTTTGACAATTTAAAAGTAATTATAAACATTTATGTGCAGATTATTTTGGACTTGTTTTCATTATCTTGGGTAAATACCTAAGGGTGGAGTTGTTGGATCACGTGATTAATGTATGTTTAACTTCGTAAGAAACTGCAAGACTGTTTTTCAAAGTGATCGTATGTTTTTATACTCTTATCAGAAGTGTGAGAGTTTTACATGCAGCAATTGGTATTGTCAGTCTTTAATTTTAGGCATCGTAGTGAGTATGTGGTTTTAATTTTATTTCCCTAATGAGTAATGATGTTGAGGATCTTTTCATTTGCTTATTTTTCCTTCATGCATCTTGTTTTGTGATGTGTCGGTTCATATATTTTGCTCATTTATTATTATTAGTTTTCTTGTCACTGTGTTGTATATTCTGGATACAAAACCTTTGTTGGGTATGTGTCTTGGCAATGTTTTTTTCTCACTTTATGACTTACAATTTCATTTTCTTAATAGTATATTTTGAAGAAGTTTTAAATTTTGATTAAAACTAATGTATCAATTTTTTATTTTTATGGTTGATGCTTTTTGTGTCCTAGGAAATCTTTGCCTTTGCCAAAGTCTCAAATATTTTCTCGTTTTCTTCTAGCTTTAAATTCTAGGTCTATGACCTATTTCTATTTTACTTTTTATATGTGGATGAGATAAAGGTTGATATTAATTTTTACATCTATCTAGTTGAACCAGCACCATCTGAAAAGTTTATTGTCTTCTCATTGAATTACACTTGCACCTTTGTTGAAAGTGATTGGCCTACTTCTGGGTATATACCCAAAGGAATGGAAATGATCATGTTGAAGGGATACCTGCACTCCCGTATTCATCGCAGCTCTATTTACAATAGCTAAGAGACAGAATCAACCTAAATGCCCATCAATGGATGAATGGATAAAAAAACTGGTATATATACACAATGGAATATTACTCAGCTATAAAAAGAAATGATATCCTAACATTTGCAGCAACATAGATGGAACTGGAAACCATTATAAGTGAAATAAGTCAGGCACAGAAAGACAAACACCACATAATCTCACTCATATGTAGAATCTAAAAAAAAAAAAGCGGTTCTCAGAGAAGTAGGGAGCAGAGTAATGGTTACCAGACCTGGGAAGGGAGGGGTATGGGGAGGAGGAAAAGGGATAGACTAATCGGTACAAAACTATGCTATCTACCCTAAGTTGTTCATTATGCAGTACATATGCATGTATTGAAATAACACACTGTGCCCCACAAAAATAAATATAAATAAAATTGAAATAACAGAATAACCCCCCCCCAAATTGATAATATAATAGAACTTAAATTGACTTATAAATTTAGTGTATTTATCATAAAAACCCCACAATATTTTTGGTAAAATTTCCAATAGTATTCTAAAGTTTATTTGGAAAAAATAAGCAAATGAAAGTGGTTAAGAGGGGTGCTTGGACTTACATGTTGCAGAGCTGTTGATTTCCTGAATTAACTAGTATCACTAATTGGGCTGAAGTATACCAGTTTATTGTGAAATAGGCAAGTCCATATGAAGATGGCTCTGTGACAAATTTCTTAGGAAAATAGAATGATATACTGTGACTGAAGGGAGTAGGATCAGATATAGATGAGGATCCTATAGATGGTCAGGGAGCTACTATATAAAATAGTTATGATATCAACTTTAATGAACCCAGTGGAATGAAACAGAGTACATTTAATGCTAAAAATATATCTAATCCATCTTTGCTTATTCTGAAAGGACTTTAGAATTGATTGGGGCCTTTGGGTCACTATTCTACCAATGTTCTGTTAACTTGTAGAGATAATGCTTAAGAGTATTCTGGAGAATTGGATACCAGACCATGTGGACATCCATACATCACAGGCACCACTCAATACAGAGTAAGTGGCCTACTAACTTTAACAAAAAGGTAATAAATGATTGAAATGACAGAAAGTACTCAAAAGGACAAAGAACCAGAAGTAGTCTATTAAATAAACTGGGAGATGCTCATGAAAATATCTAAATATAATTACAGTTATATGTTGCATAATAATGTTTTGGCCTATGGTGGACCACATATGACAGTGGTTGGAGCAATAGGCTATACATAGTAGGTTATGCCATCTAGGTTTGTGTAAGTACATTCTATGATGTTTGCACAATGATGAAATCGCCTAGGGACACATTTCTCAGAACATATCATTGTTGTTAAGCAACACATAACTGTACTTGTAAATTGACAAACAAGTGTAGAATATTGTCAGTCCCTTATACTTCTCATAAAATTCAAGTTAAAATTAGAGTTTTATATATCTATGATGAAATGAGGCCCAGATATCATTACTATACACATGTTAAAAACTTACAAAAATTATCTAATTGTGCTTCTACATTCTGGACTTTTTATACACAGGTATTCATACCTATTTGTATCTTTATACAGAAATAAATTCCAATGCCTCATTTCTTTATTTGTATTATGGCAATATTAGTTAGTCTATTGCATAGAAGATGGTTGTAGCCTGAAGAACTCAGTTGTTGAATACAAAGTGGTTGAACATTTCCTCTCTTCTGTTTAAAGTAAGTAAACCACACAGGCAAGAGTGAAGATATTTTCATTTGATTGCTTAATCTTTATTTATTCAGTGAGAAACAAAACACTTTTTTATCTTGTCTCTGAATCTAAAACACTTTTTCTGTGAAATGGAGAATAAATATTTTATTTTACTTCACCAGAGAGTTGTAAAGATTAATGCAATTCAAAGTGGGTGGTGTTAGATATTTTGCTTGCTACTCTGAGAAAAATAAGCAAATATTACATCATTGTTCTGTCATAGTTTTACCAGATACAACCTTAACGACCGCCATGAAGCATCATCTCATCTACCACATCGCATGTGTTCCTCTGAGCAGCTGATTCCTGTGCAAAGTGGTCCTATTTGGGCACTTTGGAAAGTGATTTCTCCTATTTTCTTCTATTGTGTATAATAAAAGAGCATTTATTTTATACAAATTCTATAATTCTCAAATTTGGCTCTGTTGTTCCACCAACCAGTTCAAATGAATATAGTTTTATACTATTTAGAGAGTTATCTTTGGGAAAGAGACTACTCTATTAATAATTAGATTTGTCTGTTGGAAGTTAATTTGTATCACCCAAAAAACAATAAAGAGCATGAATTGGGTATTGTGGTCTACAGGTTTATTGATCACAACCTCACTGATTACCCAGGAAATTCCAGCTGCACTTAAGCATGCCTTTCTCATTGATATAGTCAAAATGAACTGTTGATTTCCAAATATGCCACGCTCGTTTGTATATACAAACATGAGACACCATTGTCTAAAATGTCCTCTTTATATCCTGTTTTCCTAGTCCACTAAGCACATACCATTCTGCTACAATATGTGCTACCACAAGTATATTCAAGGTATTTGG
Source organism: Galeopterus variegatus (assembly GCF_000696425.1). NCBI lineage: Eukaryota > Metazoa > Chordata > Mammalia > Dermoptera > Cynocephalidae > Galeopterus > Galeopterus variegatus. Next base: position 44,188 of record NW_007732963.1, on the reverse strand, counting down.
ATTATAGATCATGTTTTATTGAACTTCGTATTTTCTCCCAGTTCTTAGAGCAATATTGGGTAACTATTAAGTGTTTAGTAATAAGTACTTAGTTGAATGAATTCTCTACATAATAACTAAAATAACTTTATTAAAACATAAATCACATCATGCCTCTTCTGTGCTTTAACTGTCTGGTGGCTCCCCGTTGTTCTGGAAAAGATCCTAAACTCTTTGAGAGATCATGGAAGGACGCCTTTTACCTCTCCAATATCACTCTCTTGCCACTCTCTGCCTTACAGTCTAAGCTGTAACCATGTTGATCTCTCATTTCTTAGAACAAGCCAAGGTCTTTCCCAGCTTAGGTCTTTGCACCTACTGTTTCTTCTGCCTAGAATTTTCATCACCCTCTTTTCTTGTGGTTGCCTCCGTTTCATCTTTCACATCTGAGCTTAAATGTAACTTCCTCATAGAAGCCCTCCTTGACCACTCAGTCTAAAGATGGTGTCTTCCATACTCTCGAATAGGTACCCTGCTCTATTCTGTGACAGCATTTGTCACAATCGTAATTATACTTATTTGTTCATATTTTTGTTTTCTCTTTTCACTAGACTCTGAACACCATGAAGAAGGGACTAGTTGTATGTTTTATTTATGACTATAAATCTAGTACCTAGCCCATAATAGATGTTCAGTAAGTATTTATCAAGTGAATGAATAAGACATCCCAATTTCATTGCTCTGATGGCATACTTTGCCACAACACTCTAGAGTATCAGTAACTTCAGTAGTTCAAAGTTTTCTTTCTCGATCACTGAAGTCACATGCAAACTCACTTTGTCTGATTCACCAGTGTTTGTTAAGCTGTTTAGGTAAGCATCTGAGTGAATGATGTAGCAAGTGCTGCCGAGAAATCTGAAGGTTTGTTTAGACCTTGGTTATCACCGTAACAGAAAAGCAGGGAGAGGCAGCAGGATGTGATGAAAACAGTCTGAGTTTGTGTTTATACAATTGGCTCACATCCTGCCTTCATCATTTCCTAGCTGGGTGACTTGGCGCAGGCTATTTGCTCTTTTTGAATTCTAGTTTCTTCACGTGTAAACAAGCATAATAATACCTACCTCCCAGGGCTGTTGCAAGAATTAAGTGAATGCACAGTGCCTAGAACAATTTCCAGCATATAGAAGACAGATATTAATAATCATAGCTATTGCTATAATTGTCAGATATAGGGCCAGAGGATAACTTTATAAGTCATATAATCTAATAAATACGGCATGTAACTCATTCTTTGCAAGGCATTTCTTTGATTGGCAGCACCAAGCATCCTACCCTTAGGTTTTCATTTTTTCTCTTTTTTCTCCTTCCTCCCCATTAACTTGTTTAAGGCATTCTTCATTTCTTCATTCCTAAGGGTGTAGATGATGGGGTTCAGCAGGGGGGTGACAGCAGTGAAAAACACAGACACCACCTTGTCCTCTGGGAGGCTAGTGGATGGGCGGGAATAGATGAAGATGCAGTGTCCCAGGAACAGTGTGACTACGGTGAGGTGGGCTGCACAGGTGGACAGGGCCTTCCACCTGCCCTCGGAGATCTGCTGCCTCAGACTCACCAGGATGACTGTGTAGGACACCACAAGGACCACAAAACAGACCACAGAGATGAGCCCACTATTGGAGACAATGAGGATCTCAATGATGTGGGTATCGGTGCAGGCCAGTTTGATCACCTGAGGTACATCACAGAAGAAGTTGTCAATTTCATCAGGACCACAGTAGGGCAGCTTGATGCTGAGGGAGGTCAGGGCTATGGAGTGGATGGTCCCTCCTATCCAGAGGGCCACAGCTAGGAGTGCACATACCTTCCAGTTCATCACTGTCATGTACTGCAGGGGTTTACAAATAGCCACATACCGGTCATAGGCCATGACGGTGAGGAGGAAGATCTCTGTGCAGGCAAAGAGGTGCAGGAAGAACATCTGGGTCACACAGGCATCAAAGGAGACAAGCTTCTCCTCTGACAAGGTGTCTATCAACATCTTGGGGACAGTGACAGTGGAGTGGCAGACATCGATAAAGGACAGGTTGCTGAGGAAGAAGTACATGGGGGTATGGAGCTGGCGATCATAGATAATAGTTATGACAACAAGGATGTTCCCAATCAGTGTCAGGATGTAGAAAATGAGAAATGTGAAAAACACAGCCACCTGTGCCTTCTGATTTACAGATAAACCTCTAAGCCGAAAATATGACACTAAAGAAGTTTGATTGGGTAGGACAGCCTCTTCCATTCTCTTTGTTGGACACTCCTGTTAAGAGTTAGAAAAAAACCCTGAACTATAACAGATAATATCTGCATCAATCATTTTGTCACTTAATTTCTTGTGTGTTTATTACTTTTCTCCCCATCTAGAATTTATGGTCAAATATTTCATATTTCTTTTTAAAATTCTCATTCAGTATCTTAAATTATGCTAGACTCCTAGTTGATGCTAAGCACACACTTTGGAATAAGAAAACAGAGAATCTTGATTCACTAAGAGATAAAACAACTTGGGAGAGGGAAAGGGAGAAATCAAACAAGTTATTTCTCCCTTCGTGGAGTAAGATATCAGTGAGTAGATTTAGGTTATAGATTTTTTTTACAGGAGAAGAAATTAAAGTTCTCTTTACTCTAAATAAGTAATTTGTCCAAAGTCATACATATCTGGGCTTTGAACATAGTTCTGTTTATTGTCCTGTTTACTGCACTTTTCACTAACCCAAACTACTTGCTCCCCTGTTGGCTTTGCATGGTGCTCTGAGACTATAAATTCCATGATCTAGCTTTCAGAGGGCAACTGCTTTTCACTGAACTGCTGGGCAACTGACAACCTGGCTGTAATATTTTTTGAACAGTTTTTGATGGGAGGCTGGATCAAACTCTGGAAGCCTTGGACAATTTGGAAAAAGTGAAGGGAAGCTTTCCTCTCCTCCACCCCTTGGCTGAGTGCAGACTTGCTCATTTTTAAACTAGAAGTCAAGGTCCAGACCTAATAGCATCACTGTCTTGACAGCTTATCTCTAGCTCTTTTCCAAGTCCCATTCTGTTATCTGACTTACGGTCGACAAGTAAAACAAACGTAGTTGTTTTATTTTCTTTTAAATACAGATTTATGACCCAAGCATCACTATTTTAAAATAAGTGCATGCATTTTGTAGAGTCACAGGATCTTAGCTCTGAACAGGACTTGAGAATTTACATAATCTATCTTTAAAAATTTTACAAGTAGAGAAAATGAGGTACATGGAGGCAAAGCAACTGACCTAAGGTTACACAGATTTGGAGTCACGGCTTGGTCTTGAGATTTGGAGTCACGGCTTGGTCTCGAGCGCAGGTCTCCTGAGTCATCGTCTGTCCTTTCTCCACTCTACCACTACGTGATCTGAAATTTCTTGATGGTTGGCGTAATTGGGGAGTTAAGTAGAATGTGTCTTAGTGAACTTCCTCTTCCTCTCCTAGTTGTCCTGAGCCAGAATGAGGGGTGAGGATCTGTGGGGAGGCTCTCTTCTCTTGCACCCTCCTGCTGCAGCCTTGGTGCACAGCCTTCCACCCAAGGAAGCTGTGTCTCTCGGTTCCTTGGGCCCCATCGTTTTATGCTACCTCTTTCCTGCCATGGATCACTACTGGTGCTTTATATTATCCCTCAAGATCAGGCTCTCTGACAGACAAATGAATCAACTCCACACTGCATATGAAAAAGAAAGCTTCTCTTCTGCTCCTAGCTCTCTCTTTCTTCTCAGATATTTCCTATACCTCATTATGCTGGTCTTCTGCAAATAATGGCTCTTTTTGTTGTCTATATCAGAGGTTAGTCAAACCAAGGAACTAGCAAAATAGATCTGTGACAAAGATCTTCTTGGGGCAAGAAGATCTAGTGCTTGGATTAATATTTCCAGCAACATCTAAATGTAGCTATAGATTAATTTTGCTGTTTAGAAATTATTCTTAGAGCATTTACTTAAAGCTTTTGCTCCAAAAAACTATTTTAAATGTTTAATGATTTACATCTGTTTTCATGGTTGCAAAATGAAAAGCTGAAAAACTAACTGGCCAAGAATGGAACCAGGGGTTTATTTTAAATTCAGTATTGGAAATTTCACTTGCACAGGCAGGAAAATGTGTGCACATTGAGAACTAGGTCTAAAATGAAGACTTCTGTTTCCTTCTCATAGGATATGGATATATATTTTTAACTAAAACTTTTCTGTTGTCATATTTTATTTTCTGTGGAGCTGCAGGAAAAATGCTTTGAGAACGGAGCTGTGTCCAACTGCAGTAGAATTTGGTATTAGTTTATGTCAAGAATATGGTATACAAAAAGAAAACCTAGCATCTATAGCATACATTCCAGGAAAATGGTAGAAAATGAAAAACAGCAAAAACAGAATAAAACTAGAATGTCTATAGAACTCACCCTGGGTTGTTTCTGGTGCTCTTAGTACCTCCAAAAGTAACTGTAGTTTCAATATCAAGAATATTATCTCCCAGTAGAAATAACAATTTGTTTGAAGTTGGACAAGTCCAATAACCCCATTTACCTCGATTTTTCCATAAAGAAGCCGAGAGCCTTTGGAGTTCTTGTTCACAGTTCTGGTGATAAATACCAGTAGAAGTATTTGGTGATATTTTCTGGTGAGAGGTACTATTTCAGGATTTCTGCAAAAATCACACCTTTGCACCTATATTATTGTCAGCATATTTTCTCAATATGCTGAAGTTTGGAACGCTAATTAAGATTTTTTAGGTCTGGTTTTAATTACTGAAGATGTGGTATAGGAATGGTACATTTTTTGCACTTTTCCAGATTGTAGTGTTAAGTAGAAGGGATTAAAAACCACAATCAACAACTTTTGCAGGCCATACTAGTTTATCAAGAAACGTCTAACACAAAACTTTGACATACTTATTCAGAAATCCAGCGTGGCTGAAGCATCCTGTTTTCTTTGTAGCACACTCTCTAGGTGCAAGTTTTGTATTGTTAGTTTCAGAAGGATTATTCCACTTTCTGAGGAGGACGTGTAGAGAAAGAAAGCAGCTGCCAGCTGTAGTGTTGGTGTTCTTCTACCTGTATTATATAGGTTTTATATCCTTGGGAACTTCTAAGCAATGACATAGCTTGCCCTAGTCACTAGTTAGATAAAGTTAATTATCTGGGGACTGAAGTTACAGACTTTGCAATTGTCAGTAAGAGAATTTAATGAGAAAGCAGGACTTTAACAACTAAATTTTTAGGATATATTTCTACATGATTAAATGAGCTACTGTTTAGTGATTTCCTACTATGTGCTAAGTATTGGGTGATAGGCTTTCATACTTTCTTTTTAAAATCCATTTAAAAACACATAGGTGAGAGAAGAAAATGGAGTTGAGATTTTACTCAGTTCTCTGACAGGGAAGTTAAGTGCTTTGACTACAGGCAGATTGTAGGGGTGCAAATTCCAATGTACTACATGTGTAATTTTGGGCAAGTCACTTAACCTATCTTTTCTCATTGTAAAACATGAATAACAAAGGTAAATTTTTTTAGAACTCTTAAAGTCTTTGTAAAAGCACATGGCACTTAAGGAAGTGTGTTATCTACATTAACAAAATTATGTAGGGCCGGCCGTGGCTCACTCGGGAGAGTGTGGTGCTGATAACACCAAGGCCACGGGTTCAGATCCCATGTAGGGATGGCCGGTTCACTCACTTGGGAGAGCGTGGTGCTGACAACACCAAGTCAAGGGTTAAGATCCCCTTACCAGTCATCTTTAAAAAAACAAAAAAACAAAAAACCCAAAATTATGTAATATGCAATTCAGGCAAAAACAAAACAAAACAAGCAAACCATCCTACCACCAACTACCAGGCAACATTTTTGGCTTTAATTATTCATTATTTTGGATAACAGTGAAAATTTCGAACCTCTTGCCCCAATTCTTTTTTTACTTTCTCTTCTTAGATATATGAGCTTGGTTGCTTAACTTAGTGAAAGAAGAATCCAAAGGAGAGGGATGAAGATTATGCTTTGAGTTTGAATTTTAAGATTGATAGTCTTGTGGGATGGTTGGGAGATCCTAAATCAAACATATGGAGCTAGAAATAAGTCTTCTAGCCAAATATCTATGCAGCAGTGTGTAGAAGAGAAGATGATAGTAGAGGGAAAATGTCACAAGTTACTGAAAATGCTTCTTTCCAAGCTCTTGTGGCTTGGGCTCCTTTCTCCTTCTTTCTTGTTGGATTATTATTATTGATCAGAGCCTAGACTTCGCTGCATTAAAAAACTCGGAGCTTCCATAACTTACAGATATTACCACTTGACCATGTTGGACTTATACTAATACTTGTAGTATTGTCACTGTAATAGCCTTGGAAGTTGGGGTACACATTAGGAAGAGGGATATACTGGTCACACTAATATTCTGTACTTTTGGAATTGAAATACTTTATCATAGGCATGATATACCAAGGGCAATACAGAAAATGATGTTCAGTTGATTATAAGGCAATTACTATAACCACTGTTATTGGTAAAATGCAAGGTTGAGATATTAATCTTTGACCTCCTTATATTAGTTTCTGTCCCCCTCACCCCCAAATCTTGGTGCCCTCTCTCCCTGGCCCACTACTTCCCTCTGTCTGTATACAGACTGCCAGTTAGACTTTTACTCTCTGGAAGTCCCTCATGTTCCAAATTGTGTGTTCTTATTTCCCCCACAGAATAAATGAAAAAAATGGTTTATATTTGCATTCCACATTTTATCTTGCAAAGCCCTTTCATACTCATTATTTTATTTGATCTTTACAACACTACTATGAGGTAGGGAGCATTATAGAATAACTGAACACAGTGTTAAGTGATTTTCATAGAGTTTACATGTCAGGTAAGCCCTGAACTAAGGCTTAAACTTAGTCTTCTGGTGCCAAATCCAGTATTAACTCTATTACTCATTGGATGCTGCACTTCATAGAGAAGCAGTAGCTTCAATATATGAATGATTGGTTAACCTCAACTCCTATGAAAGATACATACTTAAAAGAGTTGTCTTAAAAGTTCATATAGAACTTTTTCACTGATGTAGGGTGAAAGTTATCCACTTCTGTAGTTGCAGCTTCTTGAGAATTTTTAAGAATCCTAAACTTGAGGTCTCCCAGTTGAATGGATTTCCAGGGTTATAAGAAATGGATGTATCTTTTTAGTAAGGATGACTTCAAGAATGAAGTTTTACTGTTATGTCAGTTGTTGCATCAGTTGTCAGTCCTTGCTAAGGTTCTTTTCATTGGGGCTCAAGGTCAGTTTTTCTGATGTCTTTTCCAGAAGACCATATTTCCAGATTTTATACTACACAGTGGGTGTTTTGGAAATGCAGCTCTGTTGGTGATAAAGCTAGAAGCATCACATGAGTCTCTTATGGTATTTAGTCACTTTAGCCTGTAGTACAGTAGAACTTAGGTTTAGCAGTAAAATTTTTAAATGAATGCTGTAGCCCTGTTTTTAGCTTGTAAGGAGATGTACTGTGGGCTTCAGAGAAGGTAGCTCACATTGCCAGCAAAGCTAATAGAAGCTTGAGTGTTTTTGAGAGCTATGCTAAGTTTAGGTTTAGAATTTCATTAGTTCTCTTTACTTTTCCTGAAGTTTGTACATGGTAAGGATAGTGGAGTTTTGAGTAAAAGATAAAGGTTTACAGAGTTCTTTGGTAATAGTACAATATGTGCCTCTGTTACTGGAAAGATACACAGGAATTTCCCATAGTAAAGAAAAAGAAGCATTTTGGTCACATTCAGGGCCATAACTCATTGGCAAGGGCAAGCACCAACTAATCCTGAGAATAAACAACAATAACCAGGACATATTTATAGCCCATTGCTGGGGCATTTATATAAAATCCATTTGGGGATGTTCAAAGAGGCTTTGATGCTTTGGTTCTGGTCTACATCCTACCTTTACAATCTGCCCAGGATAATGGCATTGGAAGGTAGGGCATTCATAGGAAATATCTTTCTTTGGCAATACTCGTAAAATTATTCTACCATGTTGGTTAAATATTATTATTGGCAACTTATCTTTATTATTTTGGATAATATTGTGAAACGTTTTTGTTAAGTTCACTTTAATTATGATTGTCTCCTTGGGCAATAGCAAAATATTTAAAAGGTTTTTGATTGCTATGGTTTGAATATTTGTCTCCTCCTAAACTCATGTTAAAACTTAATTACCATTGTTACAGTATTAAAAGGTGTGACCTTTACGAAGTGATTAGGCCATGAGGACTCTGCCCTCATGAATGGATTAATGGGTTTATTACCACAGTGTGTGTCTTTTATAAAAGGATGAATTTGCCCCCCCCCCCCACCCCTTTGCCTTTCTCTTGCCTTTCTGCTCTTCTTGCATGTGAGGAACAGTGTTCCGCTTCTCTGGAGCATTCAAGGCACCTTGGAAGTGGAGACCAAGCTCTTACCAGACACCAAACCTGTTGGTGCCTTGATCAGGGCTTTCTAGCTTCTAAAACTATGACAAATAAATTTTCATTCTTTATAAATTACCCATCTAGGACACAGACTTCATGAATATGACCCCAAAAGCATGGGCAATCAAAGGAAAAATAAACAAATGGGATTATATCAAAACTAAAAAGCTTCTGCACAGCAAAAGAAACAATTAACAGAGTTAAAAGACAACCAACAGAGTGGGAGAAAATATTTGCAAAATATACATCTGACAAAGGATTAATATCCAGAATATACAAGGAACTCAAACAACTTTACAAGAAAAAAACAAGCAACCCAATTAAAAAATCGGCAAAAGAGCTAAGTAGACATTTCTCTAAGGAAGATATACAAATGGCCAACAAACATATGAAAAAATGCTCAACATCACTCAGCATCCGGGAAATGCAAATCAAAACTACACTGAGATACCACCTCACCTCAGTTAGGATGGCTAAAATCCAAAAGACACTGAACGATAAATGCTGGCATGGTTGCGGAGAAAAAGGAACTCTCATACATTGTTAGTGGGACTGCAAAATGGTGCAGCCTCTATGGAAAATGGTATGGAGATTCCTCAAACAGTTGCAGATAGATCTACCATATGACCCAGCTATCCCACTGCTGGGAATATACCCAGAGGAATGGAAACCATCACGTGGAAGGGTATACCTGTTCCCCAATGTTAACTGCAGCACTATTTACAATAGCTAAGAGTTGGAACCAGCC
>NW_007732963.1:11081-34381 GCF_000696425.1 Galeopterus variegatus | reverse complement strand
AAAGGAACTCTCATACATTGTTGGTGGGATTGCAAAATGGTGCAGCCTCTATGGAAAATGACATTGAGGTTCCTCAAACAATTGCAGATAGATCTACCATATGACCCAGCTATCCTCACTTATTTGTGGGAGCTAAAAATAAATAAATAAACACACACACACACACACACACACACAAACTGGGGGGGGGGATAGAAGAAGGCATAACAATTGCAATTCCTTGAAGTTGATATGACAAGCAAACAGAAAAGACATTGTTGGGAGGGAGCGGGGAGAGGGAAGAGGGAGGGAGGTTTTAGTAATTGGCCACAATAATCAACCACATTGTATATCCACAAAAGAAAATAAATAAATAAATAAATAAAGTGATTATTAAAAATTTAAAAAAAAATTACCCAGTCTAAGGTATTCTGTTATTGCAGCTCAAAATGGACTAAGACAGAAAATTGGAGAGTGGGGTGTTGCTATAACAAAATCCTGAAAATGTGAAAGTGGATCTGTAACTGGGTAATGGGAAGAGGCTGGAACAATCTTAAAGTGAATGTTGGAAAAAGCTGGTATTGCTGTGAACAGAGAATTAAGGGAAATGCTGGTGATTTCTCAGAAGTGGAGATGCTGAAGGGAAAGTCTGAAACTCCTTAGAGATTACTTAAGTGGTCATGAATAGAATGTTGGTAGTAATATGGAAAATAAAGGCCATTCTGATGAGGTCTCAGATGGAAATGAGAAACAAGGTATTGGAAACTGGAGTAAAGGACATTCTCATAATAAAGTGGCAAAGAACTTGACTAAATTTTGTCCATGCCCAAGGGCTTTATGGAAGGCAGAATTTAAGAGAAATGAACTAGCATACCTGGTTAAAGAAATTCCTTCCTTCCTTCCTTCCTTCCTTCCTTCCTTCCTTCCTTTCTTTCTTTCTTTCTTTCTTTCTTTCTTTCTTTCTTTCTTTCTTTCTTTCTTTCTTTTCTTTTCTTTCTAGACAATCTTTAAATTTTTTGAGAACAAAGTCCAGATGGAGGACACAAGTTTGCCACAGACTTAAAGGTTTAGATTCAACAGCTGCCTTATAAGAAAACAAGAGTTTCAGAAGTCCCTGAAAATTTAACAAATGACTTGTAAGTAACAGTGAATACAACATCAAATTATGGCCATAAAGCCTTGGACTTTATACACTGTTGCAGCAAGCCAGATAAAAAATATGACATCTATCTTGGATTTTCCAAGGCAAAACTAATTTCAATCATGATAGTGTATCCGTTCAAGTAGTGCATTTCTCTCTTTAAAAGAGCCCTAAATTGATTCAGAAAATCATCTGCATAGACACAAAGCAGTACTGAATCTAATTTACATTACAATAGAAAAGTGAAAAACCATATTATCACCACAGAAATCATCCTATACTCTACTTCCTACAACTTTCTTGTAATTGTGCTTTTACTTGTCTAAATCTTTCACTAGACTATGAGCTACATGAAGGCAACTCTTTATTCCACATCCTATTAGTTAGTAAATAAAAGATAAAATAAACAGATGAATTAAAATATTAAAATACACTAAAAGCAATTTAAGGTATACCTCCATATCAGGGGAAACAATTTGTTATTTGCGTAATAGTAGTAAACCTCAATATTAACAAGAAAAAGACCTATCTGTATATGACAATGATTCTTTTGGGAGGTGTTGGGGGGTATAGAAAGAAATTTCTAGGTAAAATATTGAAGAAGCTGTATGGCTTCTTTTAATTGCATATAGTGAAATGTGAGAGGAGAAAAATGATTTAAAGATGGAATGTATAATTAAAAGGGAAGTAGAACAAAGATTTGGAAAATTCACAGCCTGGCCATATAAAGAACAAAAAAGTGTGTAAGGGTGCAGCCAAGCAACCTTTTCATAAAAGTATGAGTATGGAGAGAAGGAAGCCAGGTGCTATTCATCAAGGTAATAGGAGAATTATCCCATAGGCATTTCACAGATATTCATGGCTAGGGCCAGCTCATGGCTCACTTGGGAGAGTGTGGTGCTGATAACACCAAGGTCACAGGTTTGAATCACTATATATTGGAATGGCCGGTTAGCTCACTTGGGAGAGCGTGGTGCTGACAACACCAAGTCAAGGGTTAGGATCCCCTTACTAGTCATCTTTAAAAAAAAAAAAAGAAATTTTCATGGCCTACCATCATAGGCCCAGAGCAGGGCCTTGAGGGTAGAAAGAAATTATTCTACTGACCAGGGCCACCATGAGTCTCTGATGCCTGCATTTCAGTGCAGTGCCCCTTAGTCCCCCATCTATGGTTTAATCATTTCCAGGTGTGACTTGTGCTGCTGCTCTGGAAGGCTCAAGGGATAAGGCTTGGCAGTATCCATGTGGTGCTAATTCTGTAGGTACACAGAGTACACAAGCTATGGAGGCATAACTACCTCCACTTAGATTTCAAAGGATTTTCAACAGCCTAGAGGCTCAGGCAGAAACCTGCTGCAAGGGTGGAGTGCTGCAGAGAGTCCTCCCTAGGTCAATTCCTAGTGGAGCCGTAGGGGTGGGGCCATGCCATAGACCCCAGAACTGTAGAGATACCAGTGTGAAATGCCAGCCTGGGAGAGCTGTAGGCATGAGGTTTCAAACCGTGAGAGCTGCTATATGGGCTAGTAGAGCCATGGGGGCATGGCTACTCAAGGTCTTGTAAGACCAACATTTGCCCCACTGTGTCCAGATTTGATGTTGTTCACCTTGTTGGCTTTTGGATTTACTTGGGACCTGTTACTTCTTTCTCCTTTACTGTTGTTCCCTTTTGGAATGGGGATATCCATTCTATGCCTGTTTCACCATTGTACTTTGATTTTTTTTTTTTTTTTGTCTTTTTTTGTGTCCGGCAACGGATTGCAACCCTCAGTGTCGCGCCCGTACCAGTCCGGGACCGGGCAACGGGATCGCAACCCTCGGTGCTGCGGCCGCACCTCGCTCAGCCAGTGAGCGGGAACCGGTCTGTATGTGGGATCCGAACCCTTGGCGGGAGTGCTGCTGCGCTCCCAAGCGGCGCACTGTAGCAGTGCGCCACCGGGCCGGCCCTCATCATTGTATTTTGAAAGTAGATGGCTTGTTTTATTTCACAGGCTCATGGCTAGAGGGGAATTTGCCTCAGGGTGAATCATGCCTTGAATCTGATCCATATCTGAGGTAGGTGAGACTCTAGACCTTGGACTGTTGAGTTGGTGGCAAAATGAGTTAAGACTTTGAGCTCTTGAAACTCAGTGAATGTATTTTGCCTGTGGGAAGGTCATGAATTTTGGGAGCCAGGGGTGGAATGCTATGGCTTGAATGTGTCCTCCAAAGTTCATGTGTTGGAAACCCGATCCCCAATGCATCAGTTTTGGAAGGTGGGGCCTAATGGGATTGTCTTGGTCATGGTTGCACCACACTCAGGAATGAATTAATGCTGTTATTGCAAGAGTGGTTTCTTTGTAAAAGGGCAAGTTTGTACCCTTCACCATTTTCTTGCCCTTCCACCATGGGATGACACAGTAAGAAGTTCTTCACAAGATGCTGGTGCCTTGATCTTTGACTTCCCAGTCTTCAGAAATGTGAGGAAATAAGTTTTTGTTCTTTATTTAATTATCCAGTTTGTGGCATTCTATTATAGCAGCACAAAATGGGCTACTACATTGTCTGTTCATTTTGTAGGAGTTCCTGAAGAGGTGAGGAAATTTACTTGTTTTTAAAGCATTTTGAAATCATAGCCTAACTCAAAATGATACCTCAATATAAATATTTGTTCTTTTACCATTTTTCATTTGGCAGATCCAGATGAAGGAAATGAATTTAACCATCAAAGCTGATTTAATTCTGGGGGAAGCTTATACTTCAAGAGTAAATTCAAGGCTGAGATAGCATAATCTGCTTCCTAATTTTCTGTTTTTTTTTTTTTTTTTTTTTTTTTTTAAAGATGACCAATAAGGGGATCTTAGCCCTTGACTTGGTGTTGTCAGCACCACGCTCTCCCAAGTGAGCTAACTGGCCATTCCTACATAGGGATTTGAACCCACGGCCTTGGTGTTATCAGCACTGCCCTCTCCCAAGTGAGCCACAGGCTAGCCCTATAATTTTCAGTTTTTTAAAAAGGATAAACTATTAACAAATATTGTTGAATCAGGAATATCCAAGGAAGTCTGTAGGTCTGTGCAAGGTACGAGTAGTTTCCTAATTTAAGTAAGCAGCCATGGGCTTCTCGTTTGGGTGAGGGAAGGAAGGTGATGGTGGTTAGAGTGTTAAAGTAATGGATAGTGAGGTATGAAGGGAAAGAGTCAATAATTCATAGGAAGTTTGGCTACTAGCTGAGAAGTTTGAGGGATTTTTGTCATTTGAAGAGACTGTACTGTGTGGGGAAGCATTTAGTGTAAACTTTAGAACTAAGTTAGCAAAAGCTTTTTTATTGCTGATATAGTTTTTAGACAAGGCGATATGTCTTGGCTACTGGATCAAAAGAAAGACTGAAATTAGCCCTAGATCTGATGATTTTACTGTATTTGAGTCAATAATCTCAGCACTTGTCCAGACCTTGCATGAACAGAAGGAGGAAAGAGTGTAAATCTAGAAATCTGGAAACAAATCTTTTTGTAGATAGTTTTTGTGTCAGTCTTTGTGCTTAAACAAGAATATGCTGCTTTTAAGTTGAAAAGAACGGTTTCAGATGAAGAGGAACTAATTAGCTGCCTCCTATGAGAGTGCTCTCATATGAAATAGGGATTAGACTATTGTGGAATCTCCAATGATAGAAGGAAATGGGACTTGGAGCTAAAGTTGTAATTTAGTTAATTAATTTATTTTTTACTAGTTAGAGATGTTGAAATATTGGAGCATTTCTTCATTGGAAATGAGGAGGAATAGTGAATTTTTCAGTCAAAGCCTGGACTATCACTTGCTTGAAATACCTCAGTAAGAATTCAAACAAAATTTATTTGCAGGGCTAGAATGGATTATTAAGTCTATTTAAACCATAACATTATAAGTGTACAAAAGGCTCCAGTTGTAAGGTACAAGCGGATATTCCGAAAAGAAAGGTCATTCTATCCTTCAAAATACAACCAAGTATATTTATGGCTTTGTTATAAACTCAGGAGAAGGAGGTGCGTAAAGGTAGTTGGTAGCTTCCTAATAGGGTTAAGAGAAAGAGAGGGAACTGATATTTATTGAACATTTACTATGTGCCAGGGCTTCTACTGTACAACATATCACTTAATCCACATCACTACTCACAAGGTTTCTACTATTATCCCCACTGAGCTGAAGCTACAAGAGGTTAAAAAAACTTGCTCACAGTAAATTTAGAGCTCAACTCCAAGCCTGCACTCTTTCATATACCATGTTGCCTCTCTAAGAAGAGAGGTGACCCTTAAATACTCAAAAATTTGTTATGTCCTGGACAATGTATAATATATGAAGCAGAGAATCTGCTTTCTTAAGCGATTAGTGCATTTATGAAAGCTTGGATGATAAACTGAAATTTAAGCAAGGCTTGGATAAGGAATGTCAAGATGAAAACATAAAGCTAAAAAATATGGAGAAAAAAAGGTGTGGCACAGAAAAGAAAATGGTAGTGAAAGATGATTAGTATCTTTGAAAATGAAAGGGAGATGCTGGAAATTTTTTATGATTCTAAATTTCTATACAATAGTACACAGTTTAGTGATAAAAAAGATAATTTGAAAAATTAATGATTATTGTTAAACGTATTTTGATATGTTTCACTAAGTCTTGGTGGGATGAGATTCAGGATTAGAATGGAGAGTTTACCTTGTCCATGAGATACAACCAAGAGAAGGTGTGGGAGGGGTAGCACTGCTGTCAAGAAGTATATAACTGAATGAAAACCCATAAACCTAAGAGTTGAAGTACATGGGAGTGAATATGGATGGGATTACTTTAGAGCAAAATAAACTTTTTTTAAAAACAAATACTACAGATTGCTTAATCAGAATTGCAAAATTGGTAACCAGCCAAGGCAGTCATGATGGTGTGGTATTAATCTCATAAGGCCATCTGTTGCTTTGGAGGCATGGGCACCAGCCTTAGAATACTTGAGCTTGAGTCCCAGTATTTGCACTTTTTGCTTTTCATCACTCATAAAATGAAAATTAATCATCCTTATTTTAACTTGTCAAAGTAACAAAATTATGTGTGTAAAAAACCTTTGTAAGGTGTAAAACACCATGAAGTGTGTATTATTAGTAACAAAAATTTTCCATTATCCATTAGAGGTCTTATTCTGCTGGATATGGATATGCACGGGCGACATTGGTTGCCTTCTCAGCTTCCAATCTCTCTATTGTGTTGCATCCTGAAGCTTGGGAAGGACTGACTGATGGACTGGTCCCAATTCCCAGAACTAGTAATAAGTCTAATTGACCTAAGCCCATAAGTGGAGCCATTGAGATATATTGCAGTAAGCCTCACCTGAAGCTTCCTCTCTGGACGTTCTAGTTTTGTGATTCAATAAATCCCCTTTAGCTTGAATTGAGATTTCTGTTTCTTGTAATTGAAACCATCCTGACTGATAAGATACTTAATACATTTTGGCTCGCTAATTATTTTATTGCAAAGAATGTAATGGCAACAATGAAGAATACTGTTACTCTGAATTTAATTTTTATTGGTAGGAAAGAACTTGTTAATGACTAGTGTGGTAGGTAGAGTAATGCTACCCCCGAAGATGTCTGTGTCCTCATGTGGGGAGCCTGTGAATAGCTACCTTACATGGCAAAAAGGACTTTGAAGATGTGATTAGGTTATGGACCTTGAGATCTAGAGATTATCCTGAAATATCTGGGTGGAGCCAAGGTAATCACAAGGGTCTAATTTATAATTGAAAGGAGGCAAGAGACTCAGAGTCAGAAGGAGAAGTGATGACAGAAGCAGAGGTAGGAGTAACGAGATTGTTGGCTGAGGACCACAGGGCAAGAAATGTAGGGAGCATCTAGAAGACGGAAAATTCAAGAAAATGGATTCTCCCCTAGAGCTTCCAGAGGAGAATAGCCCTATCGACACCTTAATTTTGGCCTCATGAGACCCATTTTGGATTCCTGACCTACAGAACTGTAAGATAATAAATATGTGTTTTTCTAAGCAACTGAATTTGTGGTAATTTGTTAAAGCAGCAATAGGAAACTAATATATGATAGCAGTTTCAGAAACTTGTCTCAATATAATTTTGGAGTTTGCAGTAATGAGGAAGGAACAGCTAGGCATGGCTAGATGTTTTCTGGATATTAGGAAGGATAATCTAAAAGAAATTGGGAAAAGGATAGAAATGATTTCATGGCCAGAAACACAAAAGAAAATATAGGTTATCGTAAAATATCTAAAGTAAAATTATGACAATTTGACAATCTCATAAAGGAAGAAAAGGTAAAGGTATTTAAAGAGACAGTATGATTGCATAAGTGATTCTCAGTTAAGATCAAATTTTAAAAGGCAAAAGTGCATGTGTGTATGTGTGTGCATTTGAAAATTGTCACCAGTAACCAAGAATGTATATGTAGGGTTATTTCTTTAAATTGTGAGAATAGAATAAGTAGACAAGTTTAAAGTACAGAATGAGCCAAAGTAAAATTTGTTACAGATAAGAAGAGGTGGACTTCAGCAAAAGAATGAAGTTGGACCTCTTCCTCAACATGATATACAAAAAATTAACTCAAAATGGATCATAGACCTAAATCGAAGAGATAAAGTTATACAACTCTTAGAAGAAAACATGGAACTGATTTTTCATGATTTTGTGTTTTTTTTTGGGGGGGGGGAGGGTTGGTTTTTTTTTGGCTTTGAAATCTTTGGCTATCACATTAAAAAAATTTTTTTATTAAAACATACTGATTGTACATATTTCTGAGGTACAGAGTTAGATTTCAGTAAATGTGTACAATGTGTGATGATCTAATCAGGATAATTGGCCTATTTGTCATTGCGAAACTTAATCATTTCTTTGTGATGTGAACATTTGATCTCCTCTCTTCCAGTCATTTGATAATATGCAGTAAATTATTGTTAATTACAGATGCCTGGCTTGGCTATACACTGATAAATCTTATTTTTCTTATCTAGCTGTAATTTTGTGTCCATCAAACAGCTTCTCACCCACTTCCTGCCTCTGTAACCACAGCTCTACTCTCTCCTAACAGTTCAACTTATTATTATTTATTATTTTTTTTAGTTCCTGCATGTGAGTGAGAACATGCAGTATTTCTCTTTCTGTGCCTGGCTTATTTCACTTAATATAATTTTCTCCAATCTCATCCTCACTACTGCGAATGTTAGAATTTCATTCTTTTTTAAGGCTGGGTAGTATTCTATTGTGTATACATGCCACATTTTCTTTGTCCAATCAACCCTCAATAGACATTTACATTGGTTCCATATTTTGGCTATTGTGGATAGAGCTGCGATTCGGCAATGATTTCTTAGATATATCATCAAAAGCACAAGGAAAAAAATAAAGAAAATAGATAAATTGAACTTCAAATTAAAAACTTTTCTGTTTCAAGAAAATGACTGTGGCTGGTGACCGGCTGAGCTGCAGAGATGCCCATGAGGAAAAGGAGGTAGGGCTTTTCCAAGGCTTTGCCTGAGATCCTCTTTGTGATGGCACCTTGGTTGTGGTTCTGAGAGTTGTTGTCAGCTTACAGGAGCCCTGAGACTGGGTTCACTGCTCCCTCAGCCTGTTTCAAGCTGGTGATGAAACCTGAAGTGACCCTTTGGAAAGTGAAGTTGTTGCTCCAGAGTTCACCATATGGAACCACTGGAATTTGTTTAGTTGTAGCCAGGAAATGGGGGATGGTATGGCCCTCCTGTGAGCTCCAGCACAGGTTGTGAGTTCTGGCAGATCATCATGTAGATGTGCTTGTTGAGCATCGGAATGTCCACACAAAACAGCTACAGGGTGCCATGACAGAAGGTGATGTGGTTCTACAGGAACCTTGGAGAATCTATGAATAAAATAGAAACATTAATTGTTTTGAACCTGTAAATATAAAACAGTCAGCTACTACAGCATCTGGAAGAACAACCAGCTTGAAAGTTTTATAGCAATAATGAACAGTGGAATATTAATTGTAGTTAAGGCTATTCCTCTTCCCCGTGTATGTATTTGTGTGTGTGTGTGTGTGTGTGTGTATGTGTATTTTAAATCAAAGGCTAAATTCTTCCCCTCTCTTGGACATCAGAGAAGTATCCAAGAAAAGCAGTCAATTACAATTAACTTTTGAAGGAAAAATTAAAAGTTTTTGTTTATAGGTTACAAAATAAAGACATATCATTAATTATTAAAAAAAACTTCTGTGTTTCAAAGGACACCATTAAAAAAGTAAAAAGACAGTCATTAAGATGGTGGAATAGATGGTCCCTAGCATCAATCTCCCTGCAACTGATCAATTTACAACTATTAAAAAGCAAAGACTGCCAACTGGGGACCACTGGAGCTCAGGGGAAGGAAAGGAGAGAACCATGGGGTTTGTGAAGGCAAGAGAAGCTGCAGCAAGAAGAAGAAGCCACTCTGACTGTTTCAAGCCCTGGCTGCTTCAGGGATGGCCCTGTGAGACATGGTAAGAAGTTGCAGCACATGGAGCAGGAGTCAGCAAAAGCTGCAGCTGAGCTCTTTGAGTGAAGTTGCCTGGAGTCTGGAGGGGAGAAGAGGAGCTTGGAGTGCACCATCCAATCTCCAGGCCAGTGAGACCACTGACAGGGTTCCTGTAAACCCACACAGGACTGAGGGACTGCAGCCAACCAAGGAAAGGAGCCAACTGGAGGCTGGTGAGTTATTGTGAGGGACCTGTGGATGGCCTGCCCCATGGGAAGTGTTTGGAGTGTGGGAGGGAGGCTGGCTCACAGGGAGAATATTGGGGTGCAATGTGGGCAGCTGGTCTACTTTCTGATTGGCACAGACCAACTCAGTGGAGACTGGTCAAGGCAACAGACTTGCAGAGGCCACAGTTTGCTACAAGGACTCAGTCCTCAGCCAGATTTTCCACACAGCCCATGTGTACCTGACCTCACAAGACCTGGAAGTGATTAAAAGGCCAACAATTAAAATCCAGTCCACACAAAAAGCCTTCCCCAGAGAATAGCATCAAAGCAGCAATTTAGCACAGCCACAGAACTCAAGTGCTGGTCCCCACAGGAAGTTCCCCCAATTTTGGAATTAACCAAAGCCAAAGATCAGAGTCAAAGTTCTGATATTAACCAGTAAAGGTCTAACACCACCAAAGAACACCTATAAAACCCAGAAGAGGTAGCTGTCTCCTCAAATGCCCAGGCATCAACTTAAAGACAAAGGCCAAGAAAGAATAGATAACTGTGACAGCAACAAAGGAAACAAATGAAGCAACAGCAATGGACCCAGAAGAACAGCAGATTTATGAAATGTCTGACAGAGAATTCAGAATAACCTCCTTAAGGATGTTCATGGAGTCACAAGAAAATACAGATAGAAAATTAAATAATATCTGGAAAATAATCTAAGAACAGAATAAGAAATTTGACAAAAAAGGAATTCAATCAATTAAAAAAAAAAAACAAATAGAGGAGTTCTGATCAAGATGGAGGAATAGACGGTCCCCAGCGTCACTCTCTTCCACAAATCAACCAATTTACAACTATCAGAATGTAATATCAGCCAAGCTGGGGCTACTGGAGCTCAGGGGAAGAGGAGGAGAGACCTACGGAGTTCATGAAGGCAGGAGAAGCCATGATGAGAGAAAGAAAAAGCTGTTCTGAGCATTTCAGACCACTGCCGCTTTAAGGCTCCAGCTGATGAATGCATGGAGCAGAGGCCGGCAGAAGCCGCAGCTGTGCCCTTCAGATGGAGTTACTTGGAGGTGGAAGGGGAGAAGAGGGTCTTGGTGGCCCCCAGAACAGCAAGACCACTAACAGGGTTCCCATGGACCCATGCCGGAGCGAGAAGCCAGAACAACTGAAAAAAGGGAGCCACTCAGAGGCCGGTGAGTCATCTCAAGGGACCAGCGCAGGGCCCATCCCATGGGAAGTGTTTGGAGCACAGGCAGTGGGGCAGATGGGCCCACCAGGAGAACACTGGGGCACAGCAAGGACAGCCGATCTGCCCCCCAGTCAGTGCAGGACCACTCAGAGGAGACTGGTCTGGAAGCAGAATTGCATGGGGTGCAGTCTGATGAAAAACTCAGGCCCAGATCAGAGTTTCTACACAACACAGACCCACTAGGTCTTTGGAGAGCCAGAAGAACCTATAAGGTCAACCATTAAACCCTGAGCTGCACAAAAAGCCTTCCCTAGGGAAACAGCAGCAAAGCAGCAATTTAACTTAACCACACAGCTCAAGTACTGGTTCCCATAGGAAGTTCCCCCATGCTAGAAGTAAGCAAAGGACAAAAAATTAGTTCTGGCCCAGGCACACCACCAGCACCTTATGGCCTGCCTGGGAACTGGAGGCTTGGAGCCAGGGACCGGACCCCACTCCCACCTCCAGGCAAACCGTGCCAGTGCCTTGGGGCCCACCTGGGGACCAGAGGCATGGAGAAGGGGACAAGATCCCTCTCCCACAATCAGGCACACTGTGACAGTGCCTTGGGGCCTGCCTGGGGACCCAAGGTATGGAGAAAGGGACTGGACACCCCTCCCACAACCAGGCATATCATGCCAGCACTTTGGGACCTGCCCGGGGACCTGGGGCATGGAGAAGGGGAGCGGACTGCCCTCCCACAACCAGGTACACTGCACCAGTGCCTTAGGGCCCACCTGGGGACCTGGGGCATGGAGAAGGGGACCGGACCACCCTCCCACAACCAGGCACATGATGCCAGTGCCTCAGGGTCCACCTGGAGACCCAGCGTATGAAGAAGGGGACCGGACTGCCCTCCCACAACCAGGCACACCACACCAGCACCTTGGGGCCTGCCTGGGGACCAGAGGCATGGAGAAGGGGACCAGACATACCCCAGAACTAGGCACACTGCCAGCACCAAGGGGCATGCCAAAAACATCACGTCCATGTGGGTGGCCCACCACAGCCACCACAATAACTATGGCTGCTGTGAAAGTGGCTTGATGCCACCACCACCATGCAGATGGTCTGCCAAGCACTAGAATGCATTCACACAAGGAGAGTCACCAGCAGAGATAAAGAAAAGAAGAGGATGTCTCTCTCCACAAAGCCCATTGCAGAGTGACAGAAGAAGCATCTGCTCTATGGTAATATTGGGGGAACTGATCATACCTCTCAGCACTGGACAGATCATCTAGGCAACAAATTAACAGAGTAACCATTATTCTTTCAGAAGGAGAGAAGAAATCTAGGGTAATTAGAGGGGGAAGGAGGGAGGGAGTGGGGAAGGGGAGAGATTGGACAAGGGGCATAAAGAATAATTATGAAATGTAACAATAAATATGATAGTAATATTGATTTGATCAATGTATCTCAATGTTCAACCCCCAAAATATGTATAATCGATTTTGATTCAATAAATAAAATAAAAACCCCCCAAAACCCAAAGAAATACAAATTGTAAAAATAAAGAATATGTTATCAGAACTGAAAAACTGGATAGAAAGCTCTGATAGTAGACCTAATCAAACAGAGGAAGGAATCAGTGAGCTTCTAGATAGAACATATGAAATTATCAAATCAGAGGAGCAAAAAGAAAAAAGAATAAGAAAAATGACACATTAATACAGGAAATGTGTGACTCCCTTAAGCAAAATAACCTCCACATGATTGGCATACGTGAAGGAGGGGAAGAAGAGATGTTGAAAACATATTCAAGGACAAAATGGCTGAGAATTTTCCAAGTATGGAGAAAGATGACAGCATCCAGGTATAGGAAGCTCAGAGGTCGCCAATCAAATTCAATCCAAGGAAGAACACCCCAAGGCACATCATAATCAAATTATCAAAATCCAAAGACAAAGAAAGAATACTGCAAACATGAAACCTTCAACAGAGCCCCGATATGTCTCTGAGTGGATTTCTCAGTTGAACTCTACAGGCAAGAAGAGAATGGGATGATATATACAGGATGCTGAAGGAAAAAGACTGTCAGCCAAGAATTTTCCATCTAATAAAACTAACTTTCAAATGTGATGGAGAAATAAAGTCTTTCCTAGACAAACAAAAGCTAAGGGAATTAATCAACAGTAGGCCAGCATTACAAGAAATGCTAAAGGGATTTCTTCAATTTGAAAGAAGACTATGCCAAGGAGCAGCAAGAAAACATTTCAAGGTACATAATTCATTAGTAAACTAAGTTCACAGAAACTTCAGAATACTATAATACTGTAAGGATGGTGAACAAACCACTTACAGCCTTAGTATGAAGGCTAAAGGACAAACCTAGCAAGACACTAACATATACAACAACTATATTTTAAGAGATAGGCAATATTAAAAGATGTAACTTGAAGCAACAAATTGTCAAGAAGTGGGGGAATGATGCCAAAGCATAGAGTTGGTTTCGATTTTTTCTTTTTTATTAGATATCAAAGTAAAGTTATTGTTAGTCTAAAATAATCTATTATAACTATAACATGTTTTGTAAGCTTCATGGTAATCATAGCACAAAAACTTATGAGACACTAAAAACAAATAGCAAGAAATCAAAATACATTGCTAGAGAAAACCAATCACAAAGGAGGATGGTAAGATTGGAAAAAAGGAACAAAGGAGCAGCCAAATCACCAGAAGAAAAGGAAAAAATGGCAGTAACAAGTCTCTAGATATCAATAATAACTCTAAATATAAATGGATTAAATGCCCCAATTAAAAGACAGAAAGTAGCTCAATGGATTATAAACCAAGATCCAACAATATGCTCCTATAAGAAGCTCGCTTTACCTATAAAGACACATAGTGACCGAAAGTGAAGGGATGGAGAAAGATATTTCACACAAATGGAAAACAAAAAAGATCAGGAGTAGCTATACTTATACTAGATAAAATAGGCTTCAAGCCAAGAAAAATTAAAAAAAAAAAACAGATAAGGAAAGTCATTATGTAATGATAAGGGATTGATTCAAAAAGAGGATGTAACAATTCCAAATATACATGCACCCAACTCCAGAGCACCCAGTTATGTAAAGCAATTACTATTAGACCTAATGGGGGAAATAGACTCCAACACAATAATATTTGGGAACTTTAACACCCCACTTTCAGCAAAGGAGCGATCATCCAGACAGAAAATTAACCAGGAAACATCAGAATTAATCAATACTCTGGGCCAATCGAACCTAATGGACATATATAGAACATTTCATCCAACAGCTGGAGAATACACATTTTTCTCAGCAGCATGTGGAACAATCTCTAGAATAGAACATGTTAGGTCACAAAACAAGTTTCAGCAAATTTAAAAAAATGGAAATCATATCAACTATCTTGTCTGACCACAACAGAATAAAACTAGAAATCAACAACAAAAGGGACACTAGAAACCACACGAATACATGGAAATTAAACAATATGCTCCTAAACAATGAATGGGTCAAAGAAGAAATCAAAAGGAAAATTAAAAAATTCCTGGGGACAAATGAAAATGAAAACACAACATACCAGAACCTATGGATAGAGCAAAAGCAGTTCTAAGAGGGAATTTTATCACAATAAATGCCTACGTCAAAAAAAGAAGAAAGACAACCTAACATTACACCTCAAGAAGCTGGAAAAACAAGAAGAAACTAAACCAAAAATCAGTAGAAGGAGAGAGATAACAAGATCAGAGCAGAAATAAATGAATTAGAGATTTAAAAAAAAAATAAAAGATTAATGAAACAAAGAGTTGGTTTTTTGAAAAGATAAACAAAATGACTAATAAAGAAAAAAGAGAGAAGACTCAAGTGAATAAAATCAGAAATGAAAAAGGAGACATTACAACTGATGCCACAGAAATACAAATGATCATGACTACTATGAACAACTATATGAAAACAAACTGGAAAATCTTGAAGAAATAAAAAAATTCCTGAACACACACAACTTAACAAGGTTGGATCATGAAGAACTAGAAAACCTAAACAGACCAATAACAAATAGTGAGATTGAAACAATAATGAAAAGTCTCCCAACAAAGAAAACTCCAGGACCAGATGGCATCACTGCCAAATTCTACCAAACATTTAGAAAAGAACTCATACCAATTCTTCTCAAACTTCTCCAAAAAATTGAAGAGGAGGAATTCTTCCAAAATCATTCCATGATGATACAATTAGCCTCTTACCAAAACAGGAAAAAAACACAACAAAAAAGAAAACAACAGCCCAATGTTCCTAATGGACACAGATGTAAAGATACTCAATAGAATACTAGCAACAGAAACAACAACACGTTAAAAAGATCATTCACTATGATCAAGTAGGGTTCATCCCAAGCATGGTTCAACATACATGGATCAGTAAATGTGATACATCACACCAACAGAATGAAGGAAGAAAACCATATGTCATTTCAATAGATGCAGAAAAAGCATTTGATAAAATCCAGCACCCTTCATGATAAAAACACTCAACAAACCAGGTACAGAAGTAATGTACATCAACACAATAAAGGCCTTATATGACAACCACACATTGATACTGAATGTACAAAAACTGGAGGCGTTTCCTCCAAGATCTAGAACAAGACAAGGATGACCACCTTTCCCACTCTTATTCAATATAGTGCTGGAAATTCTAACCAGTGCAATAAGGCAAGAGAAAACAATTAAGAACAAATTGGAAAGGAGGAAGTCATACTGGAAAGGAGGAAATCAAACTATCCCTATTTGCAGATGACATGATCATATACATAGAAAGCCCTAAAGACTCCACCAGAAAATTACTAAATCTAATAAATGAATTCACTATAGTGGCAGGGTACAAAATCAATACACAAAAATCGATAGCCTTCCTATATGCCAATAATGAAATAGCTAAAGAAGAAATCAAAAAAGTAATCCCAGTCATAATAGCTACCAAAAAAATGAAATACCTGGGAGTGAATTTAATTGAGGGGTGAAAGTCCTCTACAATGAAAATATAAAACATGGTGAAAAAAATTGAAGAGGACACAGATAAATGGACAGGTATTCTATTAGTCCATTTCTGTTGCCTATAACAAAATACATGTGATTGGGTATTTTATAAAGAAAACAAAATTTATTGCTTATAGTTTTGGAGGCTGGGAATTCTGAAGTTCTGGGACCGCATCTGGTGAGGGTCATCTTGGTAGTGGCTTTACAGCAATGCAGAGGTCTCACATGTCATAAAATGGAGGAGAACGCAGAGACAGAGAGACCTTCATGTGTTTTCCTTTTAAAGCCCTCAGAACCATGCCCCTGACCAGCATTATTAATCCATTCACCATGGCATGGTCCTACAATCTAATCACTTCTTCAAGGCCACACCTTTTAATTACCATAATAGGATTTCCTACCCTCAACAGTTTCAGTGGGAATTAAGTTTCTGATATATGAACTTTGGATGACATAATCTAATCAATCCATGGCAGATATCCCATGTTCTTGTGGTGGAAGATTTAACATCATCAAAATGTCCATATTACCCAAAGCAATCTATACATCCAACTCAATCCCTATCAAAATACCAATGACATTCTTTATAGAAATAGAAAAAATGATCTTAAAATAAGTATGGGTCCACAAGTCCCCATATAGCTAAAGCAATCATGAACAAAAAGAACAAAATTGGAGATATTACACTTCCTGACTTCAAAATATATTATAAAGTTCTAGTAACCAAAACAGCATGGTACTGGCATAAAAATGGACAAATAGACAAATGGAACACAATTGAGGACCCAGAAACAAACCTATGCACCTACAGCCAACCAATTTTCTACAAAGGTGCCAAGAGTATACAGTGGGAAAAGGGCAGCCTCTTCAATAAGTGGTGCTGGGAAGACTGGATACCCACAAGCAGAAGATTGAAACTAGACCTGTATCTCTTACCATACACAAAAATCAACTTGAAATGGATTAAAGACCTAAATTTAAGATCCCAACTGTGAAACTACTAGAAGAAAATATAGAGGAAACACTGTACAAAATGGGAGCAGGTAGCACTTCTTGTGGCGAGAATACAAAGGCATGGGCAACTAAAGCAAGAATAGACAAATAGGACTACATCAAACTGAAAATCTTCTGCACAGCAAGGGACACTATCAACAAAGTGAAGAAACAACCTACAGAGTGGGGGAAAGTGTTTGCAAACTACACATCAGACAAGGGGCTAATATCCAGAATATATAAGGAAGTCAAACAACTCAACAGCAAAAAAGTTACTGAATTAAAAACTGGGAAAAGGACCTAAACAGACATTTCTCAAAAGAAGGCTTACAAATGGCCAACAAACACATGAAGAAATGCTCAGAATCACTAATTATCAGGGAAATGCAAATTAAAACCACAATGTGATATCATCTCACCCTAGTTAGAATAGCTACTATCAACAAGACAAAATAACAAATGCTGGTGAGGATGCAGAGAAAAGGGAACGCTCCTACACTGTTGGAGGGAATATAAATTTGTACAGCCATTGTGGAAAGCAGTGTGGAGGTTTCTCAGAGAGCTAAAAATAGATCTACCTTATGACCCAGCTATCCCACTACTGGCTATATATCCAAGGAAACAAAATCCATATATCGAAAAGATACCTGCATTCCCATGTACACTGCAACTCTATTCACAATTGCCGAGAGATGGAATCAAACTAAATGCCCATCACTGGATGAATGGATAAAAAACTGTGCTATATATATGCAATGCAACAGCATTCAGTTATAAAAAGAAATGATACTGTATCATTTGCAGCAACATGGAATTGCCGAGAGATGGAATCAAACTAAATGCCCATCACTGGATGAATGGATAAAAAACTGTGGTATATATATGCAATGCAACAGCATTCAGTTATAAAAAGAAATGATACTGTATCATTTGCAGCAACATGAATGGAAATGAAAAACATCATGGTAAGTGAAGTAAGTCAGGCAAATACTGCATGATTTCACTTATATGTGGAATCTAAAACAACAACAACAACAACATGGTTCTCATAGAAGTAGAAAGTAGAATAATGGTTACCAGAGGCCCTAATGGGTACAAAACTATGCTATCTACACTAGGTAAATCAATTTGCAGTATATGCATGTATTGAAACAACACACTGTACCACACAAATATACACAAGTAAATGTTAAAATAAAAAAAATTAACAAAAATAAAAAATAAAGTAAAAAGACAACCCACAGAATGGGAGAAAATATTTGCAAATCATATATCTGATAAGGGATTTGTATTCAAAGTATATAAAGAACTCTCACAACTCAACACTACAAAGACAAATAACCAAATTTAAAAACGGGCAAAGGATCTGACATTTCTATAGAGAAGATAAACAACTGGCCAATAAGCACTCAAAGAGATGCTCATCAGGGAAATGCAAATCAAAACCACGAAATACCACTTCACATCTACTAGGATGGCTATAATCAGAAAGACAAAACAGCTAGTGTTGGTGAGGATGGGGAGAAATCGGAGCTCTTATACACTGCTGGTGGGAATGTAAAATAGTGCAGCCACTTTGGAAAACAATTTGACAGTCCTCAGAAAGTTAAAGATAGGTTACCATATGACTTAAAAATTCCATTCCTAGAGAACTGAAATCGTGTCCAAATAACAATCCGTAAATAAATGTGCATAGAAGTATTCATGATAACTGAAAAGTGGAAATAACCCAAGTATACATCAACTGATGAGTTGATAAACAAAATGTAATATATCCTAAAATAAAATGTTATTTTGTAACAAAAAAGAATGAAGAGCTGATATGTGCTACAACGTGAATGAACTGTGAAAACATCATTTAAGTGACAAAAGGTCACATATCATATGATTCCATTTATATAAACTGTTACAAGATAAATTTCTTCCTCCTGAAATATGTACATTGAAGTCTTAATTTCTAGTACCTTAGACTGTAACTGTATTTGGACACAGGGTCTTTTTTCCTAAAATTTAACTTAATTTATTTTTATTTTTTAAATTTTATTTTATTGATTGTGCATATTCATGGGGTACAAAGCTGGCTTT
This sequence comes from Galeopterus variegatus, assembly GCF_000696425.1. NCBI lineage: Eukaryota > Metazoa > Chordata > Mammalia > Dermoptera > Cynocephalidae > Galeopterus > Galeopterus variegatus. The sequence continues at coordinate 15,286 of NW_007732963.1, read as the reverse complement.
CACCATCTCTACCCAAGATGTGATGGTCAGATCAAAAGTATCAGGATGCCCATTATGATAAATTGTGATTATTCCCCATGTCTCCCACCCAATTAATCCCTGGCCTCCCTCCCATCTCCCCCCATGCAACCCTAGGTATGCTTTCTTTCATCTGTGAGTCCAATGTACTGCTTGGTCTTTCTTTCCTTGTTTCTTTCTCTCTTAGTTCCCACTTGTGAGTGAAGACATGCAGTATTTTTCCATCTGTGCCTGATTTATCTCACTTAACATAATTTTCTCCAAGCTCATCCATGTTGCTGCAAATTGCAGAATTTCATTCCATGGTGTGTATATACCACATTTTCTTTAACCAGACGTCTGTCGATGGACCTTTAGGTTGCTTCCATATCTTGGCTAATGTAAATAGAGCTGCAATGAACATGGGAGTGCAGGCATCCCTTCAACATAATGATTTCCATTCCTCTGGGTATATACCCAGAAGTGGGATTGCTGGATCATATGGAAGATCTATCTGTAGTTGCTTGAGAAACCTCCATACTGTTTTCCATAGTGCTTGTACTAATTTACAGTCCCACAAACAGTGTAGGAGTGTTTCCTTCTCTCCACACCCTCACCAGCATTTGTTGTTCGCCATCTTTTTGATTATTGGGTACTTGGGAGTCAAGAGTGAGAGGGAGACTCTGTATCCTTTTATATTTTAGTGGTTTTGAACCATATGAATATTATTTACATTTTTAAATTATGGATTTTATGACATTCTTTTTCTACACCTACCTCTTGTGTGTAGGTGAGAATGGAGTTGGTGTCAAATGGACAAGTAATTTGAAGAAAGCAGAAAAGCAGAAATCCCAGATCGCACATAAACAAATGAAGGCTTGAATAGCAGGGATTAATTTTTTAAAAAAATGAGTTAGAATTTTATATTTCTGTCACATAAAATAAGTCTAGAGGTAGGCATTCCATGAGTGGTAGGATGAGTATGAAAGCAGGGACCTACCCAAACTCCTATGTCTGTTTCAACCTTTCTAGGCAGTAGACCTTGTCTATGTTGCCCACGATGGCTGCTAGAGTTCCAGCCATCGTATCCATACTGACACTTATTTTTATAACCTGATGTTTAACGTTATGATATGGGCAAAGGAAGAAGCTATATTTTTGTATTACTTTTCTTTCCAACTTATTCTGTACATATTTAAATAGTAATGAATATTATTATAAAAAGCTTAATATGTAATGGAATTTGCTTGACATTGTGTAGAATAATGAGAAGTATAAGATATAAACATCATGGCAGGTGTCCTCAAAAAGCAGAACTTATTATTTTATGGGACGTAGGATGTTACTGCTCTATCTGCAAATTAACAGGCTAAATCATTCATCACATCTGTTGCAGTAGAAATGAGAATTTATTATTTAGAGGCTTCACAAGTCTCAGGCTGATTATATATACATGCTATTCCTCTCACTCATAGGTGTAGTTTTTCTAGCTCCCTTGCCTTTATTCTCTCTCTATTCCTATTCTCTCTTGCACACACACACACCATACCATACAGCCAATATTACTGTAAAAATCCACCAGATTAAACCCGGCCTTTGTCTTCTGTAAAATGCTGCAGGGGGAAGAAAAAGCAATGGATTAGAGTCTTCGAACTTTTAACAGCATCCAAGACTTTCCAAAAAGGGGCTTGAGAAGCAGCAAAAATATGCTTAGATGTACCTCTGTTCTCCTTCTTTCTTTCATAGCAGTGGGAATAGCCTGTATGGCCCAAGACCATGCCCAGTTTCAAAACTACACGTACACCACCTACAGAGGCCTTTGTCCTCACTCTGAAGGAATTCATTCAAATTGGAATTTTTCTCACTTACTTGATACTGAAAGGTAGAGTGAGCCAATAAGCCAGGGAAGGGAATCGTTTTCTATCCCTTACTAGAATTAATAAAAAAAACTGTGGCTATGTGGAGTTGCTGTCTCCATCTGGTTTTCTGTGATGAAGTCCTCAGCTGGAGTGAAGGCAAGGAGGCGGGACTTAGACCTTAGAGAAATTTGACAAAGCTTTAAATTGAATTTGTAATTCAAATGCAGCCTATATCCAAAGACTTTTAATTAAATATTTAAATTTAAATTTAAATTGAATGGTGCTTTAAATTGAACTTTGTGAAAAGCGAAGATCCTTTTAGAAAACATCCCTAAAGGTAAAATTGATGTTAAAGACAACTGGGTGAATGTATGTGGATTTCAAAGTTGCTAAGGAGAGTTTCAGAGATTTATCTATGTCTTGTATACTTTGTGTCTTCTCTTAAATTCTTTGTTTGGGAGAGGTTCTGAATTTTTGTGTTAAATATCTTCCATTCTCCCTTGGGACACTACTCCATCATTTACTGTCTCACCCATAGGCATCTTTAATTCTATTTCCACTAATCAGTCCCCTTGGCCTATAAACATGCTTAGAACTTCCCTTTAATTAGGAAAATATTGTTGGTCTTGTTGCCTGATTAAGCTACTATGTTATTTCTTCTTTATTTTACCCAAAAATAATTTGTTTCTGATACTTCACTATCCACTTGCTCTTCATTTATTTCAACTGGGTTTCTACATCTACTATCTTATGGAACCTATTACCTTGAAGGTCACCAGTGATCTCATAATGGTTAGTTAAGAAAGTCTTCTCTTTTTGGTAATAGCCTTATTGGAATATAACTGTCATGCAATACACTGAACATATTTAAAGTGTACAGTTTAGTGAATACTGACCTACACCCACAAAACTGTCACTACAATCGAATTAACGAACATAACCATCATTCCCAAGTTTTCTTGTGCCCCTTTGGAATGCCTCTTTCTGTTTCTTTCTGCTCTGTATCTTCCTTTCCCAGGCAACTGCGAATGTACTTTCTGTCACTATGGATTAGTTTGCATTTTGCAGAACTTCTAGAATTTTATGTAAATGGATAATATGTACTTTTTTCGGTCTAGTTTCTTTCACTCAGAATAATTATTTTGAGATTTATATACATAATTTCTTGTATTAATAGTTCTCTTTTTTGTGGTTGAGTAGTATTCCATTATGTGGCTATACCACAATTTGTTTTTATAATTTATAAAGTTGTTTAAGGAGATGAAAGATCTACACAATGAAAACTGCAAAATATTGATGAAAGAAATTGAAGAAGACACAAATTAATGAAAAGTTATACCATAGTCATGCATTGAGAGAATTAATATTGTGAAAATGTTCATACTATTCAAAGTAGCCTACAGATTCAATGCAATCTCTATCAAAATACCAAAAACATTCTTCACAGAAATAGAAAAAACAATCCTAAAATTCATGGAACTACAAAAGACCCCCTGAATAGCCAAAGCAATCCTGAGCAAAAAGGACAAAGCTGAAGGCAACAAAGCTATAGTCACAATCTGACTACAATCTGACTACAAAGCAATAGAAACCAATGGAAACAAGCATAGTACTGGCATAAAAACAGACACACAGAACAATGGAACACAATAGAGATTCCAGAAATACATCCACCCATTTACAGCCAACTGTTCTTCAACAAAGGTGCCAAGAGCACACATTGGGGAAGGGACAGTGTCTTCAATAAATGGTGCTGGGAAAACTGGAGATCTATATGCAGAAGGATGAAACTAGACTCCTATTTCTCACCATATGCAAAAATCAACTCAAAATGAACTAAAGACTTAATTAAATGTAAAACCTGAACCTATGAAACTACTAGAAGGAAACAGGGGAAATGCTTCATGACATGGGTCTGGGCAAGGACTTTTTGTGTAAGGCTTCAAAAGCACAGGCAACAAAAGCAAAAGTAAGCAAATGGAATTACAGCAAACTAAAAAGCTTCTGCACAGCAAAGGAAACAGAGTGAAGAGTCAACCTACAGAATGGGAGAAAATATTTACAAGCTATGCATCTGTATTATTCTGTTTTTGTTGCTTACAACAAAATACATGGAACTGGGTAATTTATAAAAAAAAAAAGAAATTTATTGCTTACAGTTTCTCATTCTGGGGAGTCCAAAGTCCATCTAGTGATGGCGACAGTGACCCAGGGGTTTCACATTGCAAGATGGTTAAAGCAGAGAGAGCCGAGAGAGTCTCCTCTTCTTTTAAAGTCCTCAGAACCATGCCCCTGACCACTATTTTTAATCCATTCACTACTGCATGGTCCTACAATCCAATCACCTCT